>NT_177880.1:1311790-1364061 GCF_000188095.3 Bombus impatiens | reverse complement strand
CGCGCGCCGATACCTCCCGCGAATTAAAAATCTTTCCGCGGCTGATGATTGATGGTAGGATCGAGAAAATATGCAGCTTTAAACTTGCATCGCGGTGCAATTTAAGTGCGACACTTTTGGTTTACGGATCTATAATTTTAATCTAGATTTATTACTTTTTATTATAAGGTGTTCTCGTTATATCTTAAATTGCAACATAACGGTCTGTAACGGAAAACGACGTATGCGGGGAATTTATTTAAACAATTTCCTCCAGAGAAAACGTATTTTCATATACAGAAGACGAGATGCAATGAGATTTGTCGGATGAGTGCAAAATAATTAGGAACGACGAGCGTGAGGTCTGAAGTGGAATAAACCCGTATACAGTCAGACGAGAGACGTGTTCTCTATGATCAGACAAGTAGTATAACGTTGTACGTGGTCACCATACAAAGAGAACAAGACTGCACACGTCCAGACAAATAAAATAGAGATCGTGCATGGCCAGCCAATGTAATGAAACACCTGAAGAGTAGGAAGCAGTGGACATTTCATTTATCTTGGGCCGCTTGAAAGGCGATAAAGACATATTTACGACTGTGGTGCTTGAAAAACGATAAATAACGACAAACCAGTATCGACGACTACTACTTCTATTAGTTGCATGATAAAACACGTTCTTTGTAGTATATCTTAGAAAACAGGCTAAGTATCGTCTAGCGTCATTCATCTTCGACTAACAATAAGAACGGAAACAGTTGGAACGTCTGGGTGAAACTTTCGCTCAGCGAGAGAATAAATGATCCTCGGGAGAACGATGGTGATAAACTCGCATTCGTTATGCGCCTTTTCAATTTCTGGGAGCGGAAAATATGCGCTTCAATTGTTCTAAACAAGCTTAGTCGATTAATTTTGTGCACAAGTGTGAAATACGAACGTGCGAGCAATTATAATGGATATGTTTAAACATATGGAAAATTGTCGACACGCAGCGAATATAAAAGAACAATTTGTATCACGATACTTGTAAACCCTAACTGGTAATAGTAAAATGACCTTCGGTGCCAATAATATGTTGTCGTTGTTAAAGTTGGGTGCTAACGCGAGTTAAGCACTGGTGCATATTTTCTGATAATTAATATTGATTGTTATTTAATAACACCAGTATCGGCATATCAATTTCTCATAAATGATATACGAGCCAGTCATTAATCGTGTGACCATTCAAGTATAATGCTGTCGAATTCCATATAAATAACGAGCTACATTCTTCTTAATGGCATTTTCCACGTTTCAGAAATAATATTTTTAAATAACATTTTCGACTTTCGTTTACTTTCAACTATGTAAATTCTACTTTTATTTATTCCTGTGTTTGGGGTATAAAGAATATTGAAGTATTGAGGTATAAAGTAACCCGTCTGAATAGGAGAATTCCGGTTTTAAAGATGCTCGAACATGGTGGAATTCGTGAAAAATACGTGACACGAGCGTCCTGTATCATAACGACGCTCCCGAAACGCATTAGGCGTTCAACCTTCATCGGATTCGCCTAAATCACGGTCGGGGGATTCCCGTAGGGACTTAGATCGAATTTATACCCTCCAGTGGATATTTTCACAGGGCTTGCCGAGGCCGCGAATACGCTGCCGCTGTCGTGCACGTCTCTCAAGAGACGTAGAATGGTACAAGCGTCGGTAGCAGTCAACCCTCGGCAAGAACTCGAGAACAGGGAGAAAGGAAGTCACTGAGACGCCATTCCACGAAATGAAGATGTATACGGAGGATAGAGAGTCTTTCATGAGATACATATAGAATATTGTTGCATTCGCACCATCGAAAGGGACATTAGGATGTCTGATACCTGTAACGAAAATCTCCAAAATCGACGCTAGCAAATGTACTAAGATTGATACACGTTGTAACATATCTATGTTGCGCGGTAAATTCTGTAGCATCGGTGAATTTGGGCAAGTGAGACTGTATGATCTTAGGTAAATAAAAGGTAGAGTAATTGCGATCCTGCGTGCATGCGAAGCAACATTGCAGAACGAATATCGTAGAATAGTATTCCGGGGTATCGACGAACTAGAATGGCATGTAACCATGGAATCATGAACGTTTCACAACCTTCTGCTAAATAATTTAATTACACACCATTCACGTCGAGGAATATTCAATCAAGATTTTAATTGAAACTTTGTATTGTATAACGTTTTATTGAAGTTCGCATTTGTGGTTCGCCACGGGCCATATTCAGGGGAAACGATCGGTTTCATCTCGTTCGAATTTATTTCGTGACAAATCAATTAACACGTCGAATCTTTTATTGCGCGTAATTCGTAAAGTTCGTGTTCGAGGGCAATTTCTTTGTCTGATTCTGTCAACGTGGCGCTGAAAATAGCTAAGATAAGAAGGACAGGTGATATCGACGATTTATCGCCGCAGTAAGTTAGATAAAAGTTGACCGAGCACGACCGAGCCCCGGCTTGAAGATGTAATGAAGTGTACCGAAGAGATAGTCTCCGATTAACTTAATTACATCCCATTGGCTTTGACGTAGACTTCGATGCTCGACGACGTCTAACATCGGAAAAATCGTCGATCTCGTCCAACTTATTAATGCCGCTCGAATTACTCCGGATAACGATACCGGCGAGCATCGAAGCCACTCGAACACCTTTGCGAATTCGATCGAGATCCAATTTCGATCGGTAATTAACTTAACGGTCGTCCGATTTATATCGCGCGAATCCTCGTATATCCAATTTGTTCGCGATGTAAATCTGGTTCTATTAAACGAGCTATTCAAAATCGGGAGCCCGGTTAAAATATTCTATTAAAGGGAATCCTTTTATGAAGTGTACTTTCCTTCTTCTGGGAACTTTTCATTTAAGGATCTTTAGCGTAACAAATGTAGGGCTCGTTGACTTAATTTGTTACCGTCGCAATGATAAGAGAGAGGTTCGTAGGTGAAAGCGTACGCTTAATTCATTGTGTGTATAAGTGAATGGAGATCGTTCCTTTATACGGTTATTGAACGAAATAAACCGAAAAAGGTAGAGTGGAACGAGTTAGAGAGAAAACGAAATGAATCGTTATGTTTATTATCGAATAATTTTTATACGCAATATATTAATACAAATGATAATTTATTTGGAAATGCTCGCGGGAACATGCATGATAAAATTTTAATTACGTATTCAATTATTAGTACTCAGTATGTCGTAGTTGATCGATATTATCTAAATTTTATTATAATGGAATATCATTCAACATTATTCAAATTTTATTATCTCTGGATATTATTTCGCTAATAATAATATCTCCAACTAAGATTGTAATTGCTTTGTAATTTCCATAAAGAAATTTTCTTTGTAATAAACTTTCTCTCCAATGGAATAATAAAACTTAGTTGTTTGTTTTAATCGTTCGTAAGTGATCGCTCCGACACGGAAGAAACAGGAACGGTAGCATTTCCGGTGCAGTGACGTGAGTCGGAAACGAAGAGATCGAGGTTGGTATCCGGTTCGGATCTCCCTTAGCCGATAAGATTAATTTAATTTCTCGCCGCTTTCGTCCGAATACATACACAATTACCCAGTAAAAATACGGAAAGATAATCCTCACTAATCGAGAAAGCTATATGAAATTTTCAGCAGTAACAATTTTATAATTTCCACCTTTCCTTCTAATTTCGCTCGATCCATGTAATCGAATTTTCTTATGCAACCCAATTTTCATTCAAGGCAGTCGATCTCCTAATGAGATTTTTATTCGTTTCAAGATAAATGCGCGAAGTTGAGAAATGTGAACGTTTCGTAGATCGCGAAGTGCAAACAATTCATTTACGTTTCACGAAGCAAAAAAGAGTCGGATCTCGAGATGTCAACTAAATCAGCGAACGAATTGAATTGCAGTGGACAGTTTCCCGATTCTTTCCTTCGTATTCCTCTCTGTCGAAATGAGTTGCATGAGTGTATTTCGAAAGCTCTCCATCATTCCACTATTCGCCATTGTTCGCCCCTTCTCGAAAATTTATGTCACGTTTAACGTTCGAAAGAGACGATAAAGATAACGCAACAAAACCAGAAGCAAAAAAGAGAAGAACAGTACGAAACGCAGCGATCTGGACACGAAGTTTGCGAGTAAATGGAAATTGGCAATTTATCCAACGATTCCATGTGATAATTCGACGATTTCCACCATCGATATACGAATCTCACCGCGAATCATACCATCGTGAAAATACGTTGAACAATCGAAAAATTTGTGGCACACGGTCTGAAGAAGGCAGATAAAGTCTCGCAAACTCGGTGAAACAACGACCGGAGAGAATGCGCACGGAAGCTCCAGCTTAAGACCGTGCTTATCATTCGTACCCCTCTTTTTCATTCTCTTATCTATCCGACTGTTTCGTTTATCCGTTTTATTCCAGCGAACTCGTCTGGAATTCCGTGTGAAATCGTCACCGATCGTCCAAAGATAACGCGAACGTTACTAAGTGGTGTTTTAACGTCCTCTAAGTGTACAATAATCGAACAAGAGACAGATAAGCGTAAGAGCAGTTGGGAAAAATGCGACAGATATCTCAACTTCGTAATTCGTAAGACATATATTCGAATAAATAATTAATCGTGTCGGTTTTCAAACTTTAAAAACGAATTAATATGCGACTATCTATCGCGACGAAATCCTGTACAACGAGTCGTAGTAGCCTTACATAAGCAGCTATGGAGATTGAAATAAAAAGAGTATCTAGGAGAAGGAGTAGAAATTGAAAGTACGCGGTGAAAAATAAAAATGAGAAACTACGGTGTTGAACGCGACCGAGCTTGCGAATATGTATGTACGTGGAGTAGATGTTTTAAGTAATACGAGGAGTACGTGAAGGATGGAAGAGCTGCTGAAAAGTGGGCAGAAGGAGAACATCAGAAGGAAAACTCGACCGAAGAAACCACCAGGGACACTCGGCTATTTTACACGATGCTGTTACGCGCGTACAGCATTGTTTGCTCGCATAATAATTTACGTGCACATGGGAAACCTGTTAGAAAGACGTTGGTTCACGCGAACAAGTACTTCGTCTACGTTTCGGGGAAAATACATTTGTAATTATATGATAGAATGTTATGCTAAGTTTTATTCATTTGCATCATCGTCTATAATATTTCTAATTAAATGCTGCATCAGGTAGTTTTGTTGATGACGTTTTCAGCTTGTACAGGTAAGATCTAAAAATGATCGGTCCAAGTATCCACGATGAATCTCGCGGTTACGAGACGATAAAAATTTAAAAAGCTCCTGACTTGGACGATACAGGCCCATGTTAAACCCGCTGCATGGTCCTCGTTGCTGCGACAATTTTGTTTAATAACATGGAAGCTCTACCGTCTTATAAGTCGCTCGCAGCATGAGCTTGCAATGAACCGGAACTACAGCTGATAAGATAAGAATGAAAAAAGCTAAGAGTATCTGGGTAAGAGGAAAGAATAAGGAAAATGGCTAACACGATAATGTCCGAGTTTGAATTCGATTTTAGAGAAAGAATTACGAAGAGAGAGCTATATTTTTTTTCTTGGTTCGATAATGGTTTCGTTTTTTCGTTCAAACTCTTTCTGCTACTATTTTCTATCTCTTGATCGATGGCTCGGTTTGAGAAAGTATCAACATTTGCAACTTAAATTTTGTATTTTGAAACAATGATATATGTATGCAAGTGAATATAAGATAGATAGATATTAGAGTTACTACATAGTTATTTCGAAGTTCGTAACAGAAAATATTCTTTGTATCTGCTGCCTGGTTATTCAAAATTATACCCTTAAATTTTCAGAAATTTTAAAGAATTAAAAGTACAAGAAAAGTGAAATTCGTTTGACCATTTGCGTTTTGCGTTGTTAAAAATTAACAGTACCTTGTATGTTTCATATTTGTTTCAGTCATATCGCAATTCTCATACATACACTGAAACTTTTAATAGCAAATTTTTAATATCAGTTTGTTTTATAGAATCGTTGTTTGCGTGCTTCCCTGGCACTCGATTTTAAAACAAATTTTAACGAAACGTATCGATCGTCGACAAAATTTAAAAGTTTTGAGAAAATAAATCTCGTTACGATAAAACGAAGAATTTGATAAAACGACGAGGTTCTTCGTAACGCAGTCTAGTAAAGTGCTTTCATAAACTTGGATTTTCGCAAGACCTCAAGGAGTCCTGACCTTGCGTGTCATTCCCAGACTTTCCAGGATCCCTGGCTTGTTTGAAGGTAATTGAAAGTGCAGGAAGAAAGATGAAGAACGAGCGGGCCATAAGTTTGTCGAAAGACTTCGATAGACTTTCAACGAGTGACGAGCGCCACCGTGAAAATTATTCGTTCGAGATTGTTTCGCATAATATTAAATTTATATTAATTATTGTAATAGAAAAATTCAACTATCTAAGGAGGAACGAGAAGTAAAATTATGAAGGTGTAATCAATTTTATTTTATTCCGGAATTCTTCTATTTCCAATCAATATGGTTCCTCTCTGCTTATCAGAAATTATCTTGTTACAATCTACAGGCTATTTAGTAACCATACGCAATTACAAAGTACTAGACGATAACGAAACGTACTATTCCAACTCTAACAATGAGTATTCGTAACACATAAGGAATGAGTTGTGTAACGAAGAACTTATACAGCTTAACTCGATTGAACTTTTAGCTGACTCGCGAAACTAGATAAAGCTTTTGCTAATAAATTTATCTATATTCTCCACAGGAAGTAGAAATTATCAAATTATTTCTTATTCAGATGAAATTAATGGGACGTCAAGCGTTAAATTCGTTTAATGAACAAATTAGTTAATCACTAAGTTCCAAAAAGAGCAACTTAAATTGTAACATCGAACCATTCTAGCAATAAAAGGGAAGTTCGGTCGATGAACCGAGGCTGCATTTAAAATATTAGAAATTTCTTGATCCTTGAAGTTCTATCCTATTCTATCGAAATTACCTTTCGTAAAATACATACATATATGAATCTATACGAACTATTCAGAACGAAAACCTATCAGTTTCAACGAGATCGGTGCGATACGGTTTTTAAACAATGAACGCAGATAGTACCAGTAAGTTGGAAATAACCAAATCATTCGATTTCCTTCCACGAAGCTGGTTTCACGTCAATTCGAACGACTACAGAAGCTTGGAAGAAATCCAAGTAATTTTCATGAACACCGCTCATCAGCTGTTCTTCTCTCAGTTCACGTAATACATTCCATTCGTAAGAAGCCCTAAGATTTTCACGGTGCTCCTATTCCCAACCTTGGTGAAAGCACGAGAGAAAGAAGAAGGCCGGAGGCAAAGTGAGGGAAAGAAAGAGGGTGGTACGTGTCGATACAAGCGCGTGTAGGCTCGTTTGAATAAAAGATCGTTTTGAGAATCAGCGCGCGACGACCTCCGGGGCGAGCTTTCTACCGTAGCAAAAATCGGGTATCGGCTGATGGTTAATTCATGGTGGCAAGATCCCGCCGGACGGGCCGAGGTAAAAAGAGATCCGATAGTGATAAAATACGTTTCGAGGCGTGTGCGCGCTCTGTTTTTCTCGCACTCCGCTCTACATCTCTCCGGTCGCCTTCAAATTTTCCCGATCATCTCTCCTGCCGTACACGCGTTTTATATTTACCGTTTGTACATCGTGAAAATTGATCCTGCTGCCTCGATTCACGGCGCGCCATCGCCAGCGGGTACCCCAACGGCGGGACTTGTTCAGAATTTTAAAGTCTAAACAAATGGCTATTGGAGTATTTAATCCGCCTGGCGTTTACCGAAGTTTAAGCTCTTCAAACGAGCTGGAACAATTAAATGTAAATAACATCGTTTCGCAAATGGTATTGTAATCGATTTTATGTTACTTAAACGTCGAAGCGGCTTAAATTTGTCGCTGTTAGCATTCCGTTAATCAAATTTCTGGAACATCTCTGCGAATTGTCAATTTAAATTGTTCAATAATTAAACAGAACCTGAAGTTTCATTTTGTAAGTGACTCGTCTAAAATTATCTTTCCTGAAGCGTGATTACATCATTCTATGATTAGTTTCATCTGATCAGAGAAAACAAGAACCAACGCAAAGCATGTCGAAAGAGTTCGCTTCTTCCGTTTCGTTTGTTAAGAAAATTCGCGACACGTGTCGATGGATTCTTGGAAAACCATTTTATACCTCAATTTCCAGAACTCTAAGAATACTGCACGCTCGTTCTAAACATTCCACTGTACTGTCGTTAACGATACTAGTGCCAATCGTGCGATCAGAAGTAAAAAGTAAAATTCCACGCCGATCGCCTTAAGCGATGGAAAAATATTGCGATATAAAACGAAACGGAGAAAGCATTAAAATATTATTTGACTATCGCAAAACGAACTTATCTATCATTTCATAATGAGAATAACAGATATATGGAACGCGTTCCTTCGGAATTACTATCGCGACAAATGGGCATATGTCAATCCTGATTTTAGGCAGATAGATGTAACTCCTCGGTTAGATTCTTCGAACATTTTAGTGGTGACACATGTCGAAGCAGCCAGGATGTAACCATATCGAGAAGCTGCGTCCCTATTTTTACCGTTGACGATATTCAAACGCGACTAATATGACGTGACGCTCGAGAGAGCACCACGATATCGAGACATTATCATTATTGCAGGATATCGCGGAATAAGTTTCCGCTTTACATCGACAGATCTCCGCGGAAATCTCGCGGTGGAAATTTCGCACGGAAGTGCCGTGAACGCCATTAGGGAATCGAATGCAGCCACGCGAGCGCATCAGGAAATATTTGCAAAGTCGTGAATTCCTGTTGTAGCTTCCATTTTGCAACCGAGAGAAACAGGTCGAAAGAGAGGAGAGACGAAAGGGCTAGTTTTACCATATTTCTATCGCCTCCGGAAGAATCGCGCGCATTTCTCTCGACAATCTTCGATGTCTCTTTCAGAACGAACAAGTTTACTTGCAGCGAGGATGTCGCAGAGAAAGATCGCTTTTAATTAGCATTATCTTATGAACTTGGTCGATTCTCGATTAGAAATTGTTTTCAGATATGGAGCAAAAGAAACAGGAAAAATTGATTAATTCGTTTTAATCTAGAAAATCTATTCAATAATATCAATTAGATGATAAATATCATCTATTTATAAATATAAATATATATAGCGCAGTCTTTGATCGTATCTCTAACGGTATCGTCACCGGTACTTTGATCTTAAGTTCAGACGTTATTATATATAAACTGTCGTATGACGCCTTATTTCTTTACTTTCGATCGAACTTTTCCCAATATTCTATCCGTTTATTTGGAAACTTCAAAGATCATCGAAACAAAAGGCTATATACGGGAATGGTACTCACCACAGGCGCCCTGATTCTTCACCCGTGTAGTTTTTCTCTCGAGGCAGCTGGTCTTCCGTAGATGGCAATAGTTGGTGTAGGTCATGTTGTCGGAGCCGCAGACAGGTTCAGAAGTCGAAGGACAATCTGTTGGACACTGGCACAAAGGTTTCCCGTTCTCCGACACAACGCACGTCGCACCCCAAGAACAATACGTCTTTTCACAGGGTTCTGAAACGAGAATGCGATTGATTCATATCGTCGTATTTCGTTTAATGCATAGCGAGACGAAGAAAGAAGTAAGAATCATATAGAGTAGAGTCGTGCAGTACAGAGCAGCATATACAATACCGACTAAAATTAGTTCTTTCATTTTAGCATTTAGTAGCATTTTTGCTTGAATAAATAAAAGAATATAACAATTTTGTGTAACATATTTTGGAGTCATATTGTTTATTAGATTGCCTTCCCTGTTCTGACACGCTAAAGGTATATTTTAATATTCCGAGTATTGAGAGTTACTTCTTAGAGCTGATATTCTGTTTCTTAAGTAGATAAATCATTTTGTTCTATTATATATGCTATAGATATATATATAGATCTATTAAGTAGTATAACGACCAGCCCCAGTTTTGCAATTTTCTTTGCATTAAATTCATTAAATTAATTAAGTTTCATTTGAGCTACAAATTTACTTTCTAAATTTTAATTTCTACCGACTTTAGCCCTAGATAATAACGAAATGTCTTAGAACGATCGCTACTGAACGACTCTCCGTTAATGTTATTTTATATTTTTTGATGAATTAAAAAAAGTGTTAATCTAAAAAATTGACGATTGACGTTAAATTTTTAACAGTATAATATTTTTTGAACTTTAATACAAATCATGATACAATGAACGTTACTCGAGATCCAGTGAAATAAATAGATACCGATGGAGAATCAAATTTCGTTGGGTTTAAATTTCTGGAACGTGTAATCGTTCTGGACGCGTTATTCATGATAATGCACTGAAACGCAATAACATTGCAGTGGAGAAATTTGAGTAGTGAAATTTAAATTTCGATCCGTTATTTTGCGTTATGGGCCGAAGCCTCGCGTAACGCTACGAACAAAGGAAATACAAAAGTAGATTTCCGTTTACGAAAATCTGTGAAATATTCGTGGAAATTGTTCGAACGAACGTTATCGACGTAGAAATTCAACGAAAGTTCTACTCGATAGATATTTAATCAAATAATAAAGTTCTGTTCTACTTTTGCTTTACGTATTCACGTGATTACCCGCAACACGGGATTTCCATCACAATGTGTTCCACTCTCGTCATCCATGGCGTTCAATCACTCTGTCATATCGATAGCTAATGTAGAGAGAAATATCACTTCGAGTTTTATCAATGTCATTTTACCTTTACCAACCATTTCGTTGCATTTATGACGTTAAAATGCAACCAACGTGAATATTTAAATTGTCACATATTCGTAATAATCGACGTTTGATATAATAAATTAGCATCAAAGTTGGCGGAAAATTGGTAACGTAACAAAATCCAAGAAAAACGTTAATACTGTAGAGCTTGACTTCAAATTAAATAAACGACAGTAAAGAACTCCAAATGAGTAGCGAAATATAATCGCTAGTGTGTTATTCAAATTTTAACGAGTCGAATCTGTTTAAAATCCGATGGATTTACAATAAGACTCTCTTAACAATTAAATCTGCGTTTCTTCAACCGTGAATGCTTCTCTTTAAGAATCCTTACATTCAATATCTGCAGCTAGGAAACCGTTACAGGGAACAAGCTCAATTTCAATCCCTTTGTTTTCATTTCTTCAGAGAATTTGTCTGGATGTAAAGCCGATTCACGACGACGAGTATTAATTCGACCGACGAGAATTCAATACTAAACATAGATCCTGGCAATAAGAGAATCATCCTCTCTGACCCGTTATTCAACGTTTGCGTTTTGAACGTGAACAGCTTTTCAAGTAATCGCTGCGTTTCAGTAGCAGTTTCAGTATCAGTATCAAAGTAGCTCTGCAGTATTTTTCCTCCACAAGTCCCCGATATCTGAGCGATTAACTGAAGATCCAGGCTCAGTAACCTTTGACTCGCAATGAACCGAAACTGAGAACCTAACACTGTACGCGAGCCGCCATAGTAAATGCTTAAAATACTGATCGAAAAATTTAATTGATGGGATGGATCTGTTCTTACTTAATTGATTTATAATAGAAGAATTTTTAAAAATTTGATTTCGTTTTTATTAATAACATATACACACTAATATATACATAACAGATATATGTACATATATTGTTTTAATTAAACGAAATTGAATAACTGTTGAAATTTAATTAATGAGATACTAGACTTTGTTTCCCATTAACGAGCTCGTCAATATCGAGTATGATATTCGACACTGCTACTTTGAAACAATTTTTTAATCGTTCGTCGTCGAGTCGATTACGATAATCAGTTTTTAAAACTTCTATTTTCGAGAATAATTGCTTACATACATACGTACTGCCAAATAAATCTGAAATATCACACCTAGTATTGACAAGCAACAGATTTCTCAATGAGAACAAAGATCTTATTAATTCAATTTCAATAGTTATCTAATTTCATTTCATTAAAACGATATATGTATATGTATCATACACATTACTTTATTTATTACTAATAAATATATTAATAAATTATTAATAAAAAGTAAATCAAATTAAGAAAAAGCGTTTTATCGTAAATCTATGTCTGGGATAAGAAATTCAATATTTAAGTATCTAAAATTGAGACCAGTGTTGAATATTAGGCTTTGCCCATTACGAGTCAAAGGTTACTTAATAATCACGTGCGGCGTGTGAGGCGTGTGCATCGGATGCACAACACAGGCCTGGACTACTAAAGAAACTCCGGCCTTGTCTTAACGATCTCCTTTAACGAAATCTACGGAATATGCTTAAAGAGGGAAACAAAGAGACATTCGTAATAAAGTTCCACTCTGGATCGAGTAGGAGGGATTTCACGTTCCAAAAGAGAGTCGCGAAACTGAATTACTACAACGGAAATTCGTGTTTCGAACGCTTCGGGGACAGTCGATAAGAAAACACCAATTAAAGGGAGTTACTCGGCGAAAATAATTAGCCTCGATCGTGTCGGGGAAAAGGAATTCCCGTTCGGCATCTTCAACGATGACTGCGTCACCGTTCTCCCTAGACGTCGTCTTCCATTCTTCCTTTTTCCTTTCTTTCTCGAGCCGTGTTTTTTTTCTCCCTATAGAAAGGTGGATAGAAAAAGACACAGCGAAAGAGAAGAGGAAGAGAGAGGGGGGGAGTAGAGAAGAGAGATTCGTGGAAGCGCAATCAATTTTCCAAGAAAGTTGGCTTCAGCTCGGAGGAAGACCGCTGGGTAACCTCGACGGATAATCCGAGCACCGTGGTCATTAATATGGCGGACAAGTTGATCCTCCGTGAAAAAATCACCCGACTCCGCTAACCTCTCGGGTCAATCGCTCTGCCTCTCCACGGTGAGGGACTTTCTTCTTATCCCCGTGGACTTCCGACGGGTCGAATTCTCAACGAAACGAGCGACATTCGAGGGGTGTGGCCGAGATGGACGACATTCTCCGCACGGACGAAAACGGAACAGTCTGACAAAGATCCGTTTTTACCATTACAACGACAGCTTTTCCTCTTCAACGGGGTGCGAATGAATTGACGCGGGACCAGTCCCGGATTTGCGGTTTTGCCGTCATCCAGTTACTCGGAAGACCCTCTGGTCATGCACGCTGCACTCAAAGCGTCCCCTAGTTGTAACATTTCAAGGCGGTAGCTTTTTTTCCTCAGCTGAGGTAGAATTTTCTAATATCTCAACGTTCGAAGGGTGGAAATTTCTATGATGCCAGCCATTATCGTGTATTTTGGACTATTTCGAATGAAAAACTCGGATCGAATGGATTAAACGAATCGGGTTGCAAACAATAAAGTAGAGGGATTTTTCCATTTGTTGATATTTCGTACGCCTGAATAATGCGTGACGTTTACAATCTCTGAAGCTCAAATTTTAGAAGCTAAAAAACGTATAGATTCAAAACAAAAAATCTCACCGCGCACAGAGGTCCGGCAAAATGTGTTGTCAGGATATTGGTCGGAAGTTTAATTGGTAACTCGTAGTTTGTCCTATCGATTCAAATGGTCGAAAACAATCACCGTAATGAACGTGTTTCACTTTCGTCAGTTTTCCCGTTAAAAGAATTCGCTAGAGTGTGTATGATTTTAATCGAGTCAATCCCATGTTTCTAGCTAATCGTTTACACCAAATCGTACCATCACACCATTAGAACTTTTGAAAAACTAACTTCGTATTCCGATCTGTGCTATTTCCCTAACAATATTTTCTGATTTGTCGAACTTCCATTTTCCTCTTTATCGATAATAATTATACTAGACAAACACTACGACCATAAAATTATCGCTTAACATTTCTGGATTCAGTAGATCAGCATACAAGATTCGCGTAATTATTATCAACCAAGCAACCATTCATTTGTTAAGATAGTTCCTGACAAAACAAAAGGAAAACTCACATTTCCTGTTCAATGTGATGCCTTCATATAACTGTGTGGTTTTGAAAAGTGGTCGTTTACTCAACTTCCTCTTTATAATTGCGAGAAAACCATGCAAGGTAATTAACCTAATCTGTCATGTATCACGGAAATTCGTTTAAGCTTAACGATGCGATGTATACGAAATACATATCGTCAAAGGATCTTCGTACCCACTTCGGGCCATAGATATTCCCGGAATGGGGTTAGCTCCTTTCTTACTATACACGCTGATGCAATCGCCGCGATACGATCCATATTTCACGTAGTTTATAACAACAGAGAAGGGGCACTTTACTACGTTACGGTAAACAGCTTCACGTTAAGTAGCAACGCGCCATTTATAGTCAGCCAGTAGTAACAGTCAACGCTTTAAGTATTCGATCGCTTTCTACAGACAATCTTCCTATTTTCTATTTTGTCACTGTTCGTTCCTCTTCGTTATTTTTAGGGGAATCTAAAAGGAGAATATGACTAAAATTTTGGTTGCAAACGTAAGGATTCTTTTCATGAAACATATTTCTATCGATCGTTTCTACTTGAGATATGAAAGTGGAATTAATTAGAGGAATTACGTTAGTGTTAATGCAAGATTTTGATAAACTATTTGGAAACGATAGCCGATGATCATCTACCATAAATCCATTTATTCGTAATCCTATGCGCTGAATAGTTTCCATGTTAATTATTTTACCGATTTGGCTGCCAAGAGAAATTAATGGTGAACTGATCTGTTTCTGATAAAAGGTTAATACATAATAAAAGATGTCATTGATGGACATTGATTAGCATGTTTTTTTGAGGTCATTCGAAATGAGCACGTTCCAATAATGCTCGCAAAGTAATGCACGCGTAGCTTGCGAGGAATTCCAATGTACAGTGACGATCATCAAGCTGGACGCTCGATGAAGTTAATTAATATCAAATACCAACGTATCAACTTCATAAATTTTTCGTTGGAAATCGCTTTGATGTCATCCAAGCGACATTTCGTTTCGCAATATCAAGAGAGGCTCGGCAGGGAGAGAGACGGGTTTGATTCGTGTGGACCATTCGACCGTACCGTTTACGAGCCTGGTGCATTGATCGATTCAAAGGCAGTTTTTCATGAAACACGTTGAAAATTCAATGTACTCAATGACTTTCCACTCGAAATATCGATCATCTGTATTAAAATGATGAATTAATGTATGAAGCGGCCGAAACCGTGCGCTCATTATCACGAAAGTGCGAGAATGCAAACTCGTCCGAACGGAGTTTTAGATACGACACGTTGGAAAGCGTCTGTTCTACGATTTTTTCCATATTAATCATCTACAGTTACTCAATGAGAAAATCGTTGCTTTTATTTGCAAATTAATTGCAACCAGATATTGCCTTGAGTTTAATGAATTTTTATCGTCACTTAGACTAACTTTTAGTAGCCTTTTGTAATGCCAAGTTATTGCTGACTCGACGTGACGTCTCGGTTAGACAATAAAGCAAGTCTGTAAGATTTTTGTTGAACGTGTTATGAGTACGGATTCCTTGGAATCGACTTGCTCGATTTTCGCGACAGTTTTCATGACAATACGTGTTTGAGGAACGAAGATTGTGTCGCGAAAAGATCGTTCGACAATCGACGTTCTTTAACAACAGCCATTACCCATACGACACGTCTTCCGTATCGTCGTTTACGATCATTTTAAACTACCGCTATGTTCGTATAGCGTCGACAGTGCATAACTGGGCACTCGTATCGTGATAAGGACGCGGTAGATAACAGTGTGTAAGGGTAGTTCCGTGGCACCCTTACAGCTGAGATTCTACTGACCGATAACGTGCTAATTTCCCCCAAGGTTGGATATATTTCGTGTACACGCCATTAACAGCAGCGTTTAATTAAATAACATTTTCGTCGAGAAATTAATAAGTCCGAGCGTCACGCAGCGCTAATGACGTAAATAAACGTTGTTGTCAAAACGTCCGTTTATCGCAGCAACGATAATAATTTAGAAAGGCGATTTATTCGACACCGTAAACGATATTATTCTCTGGGTTAATGTAACTTCCAATCATCTAAATAGCATTAAGGAATATTTTAAAATAAACCAGCAAGAAATATCACCATTTAGGAAAATAATCTAGAAATTTGTATAGAAATAGATAATAACGGTGATAAAACTACTCGAAGAAAACTGATTATCCAATGATCCCTCTGTATCGTCGAAAACGTAATAGCACTTTCGAAATTCGATTGCATTCGTATTTACTAGTTTCAACTGATGCAAATTATATTCTGTTTCTCGAAACGGTATGTAGTCATATGTATCGAATGCAAATGAAATTTGGAAACTCATACGCGCAAAACAGATCTCATGATTCGGCGTCATGTTAAACGCATCGTGGAATGTCGATTAATTTGTCACTGACACACGCGTAGCTCGGATCTAACGTTATTTGTACCGACGGTCTAATGGAATATTGATTCGGTATATGCGTCTTAATAAAACTACAACAAACAAGATTAAATAGGATATGTTTGACAAAACATAATAAATAGAAATACGATCTCTTTCTACGAAATTAAGATTTGATTAAAATCACTCGGGAAAAATTCAATCAAGGAATATTTCAAAAGAGAAAAAAGTGCATCGATTTTTTATTTTATCCATTAATATCAATCGCGTCAAATTTAATACCCTCTGAACGTGACTTCGATTTTTGCATAGCCGCTGTCAAGTTTCATGTCGTACGTCATAAAAAGCATCGCGTATTCCGTAGAAAAACGTAGGGAAAAGATGATCGCGTGAAAAGAAGCATCCTTTCGGTTGTTCGATTCGTGGCAGTGTCGGTTTCTTGCAGGTGGCTCGCATTTTCTTGGCAACCCGATCATCCGTCATGATCCATCTTGCTCGTCTATCGAATGGAGCACGGCTACGTTTCTTCGGAGAAACCGTCAGATCGCATACGTGCACGTATTCCGGAAGAGTAATGGCTATCGAGCCAGACGTGTCTGCTCCGGGCATTAGTAACCGCTAATCCGTGGCACATTATGAGATCGAAATTAACACACAGAAATTCAAGGGGATTATATGATGTACTGGAAAGTATACACCGCCATCAGCGTTATATCGTGCAAATATCAATTTTAGCTACGAACGGCATAAATGCTCGTGCTTCTGTTAAATTTCGTTTCAACGATATTGCGTTATGAAATTAATTCGCGATAAGGAAAAGTAGAAAAAAATAGACACCAACGAGAATAATTCGAAATCCAGCTTTAGATAAATACAAGTTTTACCATTCTAATTTTAATTACCATAAATGCGCAACATTTTACCTCACGATATTTTCTGTAATTAAAATTTCCACGAATCATAAATCAAGAGACTTCACGATTATCTAAAAACAACCAGTTCTTAATAATTTGTACACTAATACTGCAACAGCGAAACTTTTGCAACGATCTTGTTAATTACAGTTGGCTACAAGCCGAAACATCATGAAATACACGATCGAATAAAAACGGTAGCGATCATTTCTTATGCCAGCATTTTTCATAATGACTGCATAGACAATCTTTAAACGTCATCATTCTGGGACGAAACTTCGTTCGACGAGCGCAAGAAACGCCGCAACGGATCAGGAAATCCAATAACAGTGGGAAGCGGCATTCCTCCATGGTTCATTAACCAGGACAATTATTATCCGATTGTTGAAAGAGCAAACTCGATCTGAGCGTGGATTTCCTAGTTGCGAGAGCGAGTATGATTATCCGCCATGCCACTTGATTAGTCCCCACGAGCTTGTCTATCGCTCGGTGCTCGACTTAGTCCCAACGTTCCGCGTAGAACGCGTCTCTCCGATGCACGTCGCCATTTCAACTTTCAACTTGGGCCCGCGACTTTCTTCATGCGAATACAAATTATTTGAATAAACTCCGCTAATTATCCGCGTTACCCGTTCACCCTGGAGATTGCGTTTTTACTCTTGTCCTTGCTCTGTCTGCATCGGGATTACCATTGCCCAGGGGATCTTAACGCGAATGAGATAACAGCGAAAGCAGGTACTCAGAACATGGAGAAGTCAGAAGAAATTGGTGGAAATTGGTTGACAAATAGATGGAAGATAGATTTAGTCGTAGAAAAAAATACATTGGACGTAAGAAATTGTAAATTGATAACCACTGAGGAATTTTAATAGTAGAAAGAGTATGCGAAAGAAATCTTAATAATTTACGACTAATAAGTGGATATTTCTCACTGATTCTTACTTTTAGGAAAATCAGACGCTTTAAATATGCATAACCGATGGGAATTGGAAACCTAAACTCTAATAGCGGATATTACAGTGAACGAAAAGGAGGTAAACGTTTTGCGAGTGTTGGCTTGTAATTGACAAGTAAGTGACAGTTTATGAGTAATCGGAAAGTGGGTCGACGATAAAAATAGGAAAAACGGCTAGAAATCTATCGAAGATTAGTGTTACTGTTTGTGGAACTTTTCCGTCTTCCTTAAGTATCCCAATATTTTCAATAAATATATTTTCTATATTTTGCAAATATGCCTACAAAGATAAATATAAAAATAATAATAATTAATTAATTTTAATGTCATTCTAAACGTCATTCAATATTCAAAATATCTATTTCTTCATATACGACGTCAAACGTTTTCGTAAAATCAGTGAATAAAATAGTAAAGTCCAATATTGAGTCAATTTCAGAACGAATTACTTGCGTCAATCGCAACCGATGGAGCTGTGTCATCTGACTAAATACGGCCCACATACTACTGCAAATACTTCGAACTCCGCAAGCTGCAATTAATCGGGTCATCGAGTCGATCGAAGTCGTAATTGTTGTTATAAATGAAGAGAACGTAAAAAGATACGAAGGAGAAATCCAATCTACGATGTTTTCATCAAACTGACGTTTCATTCCACGTTCTTTTAATACTTAAGCGTCGCGGGCCATAAAACCCAAGTTACGTATAATTTCCTGGCTACGATTAACTAGGCTAAAACATACTTTTGCCGAACGAACGAGCGAAATCTTGGCCGTATAACTGCAATTACAAACCGATTAAATTTTGTTCCGCGTGTAACATTACGAGACGTTTTTACTCGCAATCTCGTCGGGAAATTACAAGGCTACTCGCATTGAACGTGTTATTAAAAAGTCCAACGATCGTTTGAGCCCGTTTTTAATACGGTCAAACGAATGCATCGATATTTCAAGAAGTTGTCAATTAGTAGAAGTTTATCGGACTATCAACATTAACGAATAAACGCCGAACTATTGAAAACTTCAGCCCCGTGGTAATTACTATTAAATATGTTAAAACGTTCTCACATGCTCAAATGTGATGTCCATGCGCTTCTCTGTAACTCCGGTAACCATATAACTTGCCTACGAAGTGGATTCAAGTTTGATAGCCTTAAATTTGTATGGAAAACTTATATACGATAAGCTAATGAATACAAGAAGCGTCTATTTTCTAGTTCAATATTTATAGAAAAAATGTACGGTTATTAAATATTTGTCAAAAATTACTATAGTAAAGCAAGATCGAGAACAGGCTAAATCCTCGTGAAAGGATCACTCAAACGCACCGACTCGATTCTGCAATTTCCACTTATACCTTGATCACTGCAACAGCCCGTCAACCCTCAAACACAGTACACGTCTCAAGCTTACTATTTTACTCTCCCTATAGGGACTCTGTCAAGGGAAGCTCGCCAGCTAATTATCTCTTCGATCTGACTTCTCATCTCCGGAATCCTGCGCGTTCTCATCCACCCTCTTCGGAATCTTCCGCTTCGATTTCTTTCAAATGTTCGCTCCCCCCATTTCTTCTACTTTACCTAAGGGAGTTCGATCCCTTTGATCAGGAAACTACGGCTGACGAGGCGGTCCGTATTCTTGGCCGGAACGAGGAGATGCAGAATCGTTTCCTTTCATCGATAGAACCATTCGAGGGATCATTTATTAGCATTAAATCGACCGCTCGTTTCCGTGCCGTAGCCAATTATCCGGCACGAGTGGATCATCCAGGAGCTGTTATACCGTAAATGATTCGATTTAAATAGGAGGCAGAGACCTGCCTTGGCTAATTGCAGCTGAGAGAGGTAGAAACACGGGGCTACGTGTATTCAGCTACGATGTTACGCGATTCGATCGTTAAACGAATTGAAAGGGACCATCATCCATTTTTATTCCGCCCACCAGTCGAATATTTTTTACGTCAGCCTATATCCCGGAAAGAGCATCGATCACGACCATTTCGATGTCGACTTGTAACAGATCTCGAATTGGAACGGGTCAACTTGACGTCAACGTCAGTCTCACATCTCCATCGACCGTTTTAGAATCCACTTCAAATCTATAATTCTTTAAAACGTCGCATTGTTTAATTTGAAGATCGAATGATGTTATTCGCAGAATGTGCTTATCAAATCTGTCGAGGCTTCAAATTTTGCTATTTCGAGTATCGATCAATGACGTTCATTTTAAATGGATCGAGTTAATGAATGTGAAGGATATAAAAAAACCAAGAAGCTAATTAACGAGACGATAAAAGAAAGATCGATAGCTATATGTAAAGCGTTCTGAAAGTAGGGCAGCCGGAATGATACGCCAATTTACCACCTTTTTACTTGTTATCTAGAAGTGGAAATTCGTTCGCGCCTTCTTTCTCTTTAAACTACTAGCCCGAGTTCAGGTTACAAATCTTAAGGGAGAAATGGAACGGGGTATCGTATCTTTCCAAGAAGACTTTCGTTTAAGCAAAGCAGGGCTGAAGGATTCCCCGTAATTACAAGCCAGAAAGAAACTTCCGGCGTTCGAAGAAAGTACTCAGACAGCTTGCCGCCTAATGACACCGGTATCCGTGGCGAGGCTCGGCCACGATCCGGTTACGACATTCTAAAGCAGGAGGGGACGTTAAAGCGATGCGACGCGCTATGGCGATGCAAAACGGAGGGAAGCTTTGGGGTGGTTGAGAAGATTCGTATATCGTAAAAACCGGCGAACAGCTCGTGGCAACTTCCTTCTTCGCATTTCAGCCGACATTAATCCTTCATGATCGTATAAAAAAGTCTCCTTTCTCTTCTCTCGTTGCCGCGGCCGAGGCCAAGTCGGCCTAAACGAGAGGAAAAGGTGTTTCACTGGAAAGAGGATGGAAAACCTTGAGCGTGGCCACCAATGCCGCTCCAAGTTTAATCGTTTTTAAAAACTCATTCAGACGAGGAAGCGCGGTACGCCGTTCATGAAATTATCCTTCAAGGAAATATTGCGAGAGGTATTCTTGTCCACGAGTCGCCGTTTTCCCATCATCCCCCATGATAATCATTCCTTCTTCTTTGACTGCGAACTCGGCCCAATTGCTCGTGATTTCTTTCACAATTTACCTCATCGATCTTTAATGGAACGTCACGAAGAGGCAGACAAGCTGTAACGATTTATATATCAAGCTGTAGCTCGATACCAGATTCTGTGTTTCAATTTACGTTCCTGCAATTTACGTTCGCTTGCTTCTGCAAAGCGAAGAAAAGTATCAAGAATTACTTAAACCGATGATCGTACATTGTGTCAAGTGCTAACAAAGTTTAATACTTTGAAGAACGTTAATTTACGTGATTATGGTAAACGCGATATTGAATTCTGGTTAAATTTAGATTGATAAGAATCACGGTTAATGGTTATTGGGAGATAGAGGATATCGAGATTCCACGTGGATCGCATATATCGAAGGTATCAATGTTGGCTTACCACGCGATACTATAAATGAGGTTTACGAGCCTCTTATTGGGTATAAATACACGGATAATTGGTCGGGATCGAGATGATTATACGAAACCATGATTTTATTTGTTCCCGGGGATCTCAATCAATTTCAAGTAGAAAACTCAACAACTAAAGAAACACACGGTCTCGGTGCGCACCGCAGACATCAAATATTTACCTCGTAAACTACGTTGGTAATTTTTTATAAAATACATAGCATTCCAGGTAATGTAAAGTTGTTCAAAAATTCTCCATTTCCAAGTTACGTTACTTTCGTTTGAACTAAAATATTTAATACTCGTGGTATCGTAACATGAAATTCTTTGCTGAAATTTTTCACGTTTCGCTGCAACAAAATGTTTAGTTTCGTAATCGCGTAAAACTATGCAACCTGGCATTTGGTATTTACCTTCGTTACTCGAAATCTTTGCGCAAACACAATTGGAAAAGTTAAGAATTACGTTCGGCGGTGAGTTCAGCAAAGTCAGAGGTAACCATAGTCGAATAGCACGGCGATATATATATATAGTTAATTATCGCGGACGGTTCTATTTACGCTAATTACTTTAGGAGCGGAGAGCTGCAACAGTGATCGATGCACACTGACTCGTAATTAGTATACGTATGTTCACAAAGATAGCGTGTATACACTTTCGCGGTTCCGCTATTGTACAAACGAGGAAACCAAACTCGAATATACAAGGCGCATCAGAAATAACTCTGTAACATCCGAAATCCGCGAACGTAACTCGATATAGGCCGGGGGTAAATTCTCCGATAAAAATTGCGTCGATGTAGCTTCATCACTGATGAAATATCAATAGCGAACATTCTACTCACGTAAAATACTTGATCAAAGAATATGGAATTTAAAATATCCGAAAAACCTCAAAGATTGAAAGAACGAATATCGAAAACGAGTATAATAAAACTCTGTTGTTCGACTTTTAACGCACTATAAACTGTGTAAAACAGATTTCGAAATGAAATTTCATGAAAACTATTAAAATTTTCATCTTCTTCCAAAACAAGCGAAGGATAATTGGATACATAGTTTCAGAGAGGGATGAAATTTACAAAGACTTGCTTCGACGACATCTTTCTATTCTTTAAAAATATCTGAAATCTTTAACCTCTCATGTTCGTATCTGTACGACTTAGGTTAAACAATCCTTCGCTGGAAACCGAGCACGGTACTTTGAACGGTATATCTGAAAGTTCCACGGATCGAAATTCGCCGAAGAAATAACCAAGCAAAAGGAGTAACCTACATATTTGCGGAAAGAAGAAAGCCGGATGGGGTACGGTTCACCGCGATGCTCGTGAGGCATCTTCCACTTTATGCAGGCGCGCCGGGAAGGGTAGACGGGAGAAAGAATTCCGATACCTTGGAGCGTTACTTTCAAAGCGGTTTATAAAGCTGTACAAACACGCCGAGTGAACAGGAAGTGCCCGAATCGTGTCGGCGCGATACTTTTGCTACGTCTGCTGTATGTAGAGCTATGTTCAACTATACGCGTATATGAAAACAGGTTAGATTTATAATGGCCATTTAATGATCGAGACTCTGGTGTAGTGAAGGAAAATCCAAAACAAAACGACCATCCTAAAAATCGTTAAGTCGAAGTCATCGTAGATCCGGTCCCAAATAATTGGTATTTGACGACACACGTCCTTTTGCATGCGGCGAATCTTAGTAGTAAGACCCGCAACGTGCAGGATAGTCAGCCTGAAATTGGAAGAGCATGATATACGTAAGAGCTAAGAGGCATAAACGTAGAACTCTTTGAGTGACACAAAGTGATAATGAACGAGTAACAAAATTTGTCACTCAGAATTCCATACGTTATTAAATAGGCGGAGCCTCACTTGCACGAGTAAGTAAGGACAGATACTTTGGCAAATTGGAAGATAGACGATAGTGAGACGTTAATTCCCATATACACACATACAGATATATTGCTAGACCCTGATGTTATACGATCGTCCCGCATGACACACCAAGGCTACAACATCGGTGCTGTCGCTGCGGAAGCATCGTTATACTTGCCAACTGAGACTAATTACCAATTCGATCGGGTAAGACCTGATGCGACGCCACTAAGACGTATGTACGTACCCATGTTAAGGTGTTCTTGTTGTATACACATGGTGAGTTTCACGTTAATTCTCAGAACGAAGAAAACTCGGCAATTCTGATTCTACGAAGCAACGAGATTTCTTCATTTTTCCACGGAATTAAACGTTAAAGCATTAACAACGTTATGAAGTTTCATTTGTTGAAAAACAAATAGGTTTAGCAGCGTTGTACTTTCTCAAATCCTTTGATGTTTTAAGAGAGTAAATATCAAGAGGGGAATCTTAATTGAGAATGTTTACTTCGAGTGTATACGTACTTCAAACGTATGCTGTTATTTCACAACTTTATGATGCGAGGTCTGTGAACACGTCTAATCGCTAATGCATTTTAAACGAGTTTCCACGTCGGATCGATATTTATGGTCAGCAAGAGTCAGCAGTCTTTCTGTAATTTTCTTAGAAACAAGGAAACTATAAAGTGTTTCCAACAATACGACTCCGTGTTTATCGACCATTTTCTTTCCTCGTCCATTTCTTTTTTTTCCTCCGAAAATTAACTTTATTAAAATCATCCTGAGGAGTTAAGAACCTTATGCAAATTCATATTTTTACAAATATAGCCAAGTAAGTGGAAAATTAACGCGACCAATCGAAAAATTCCAGGCTATCGACCATTATCCTCTGACTTATGGTCATAAGATGCCACCGATACCGTGGCATCGTCGAAAAGGATCGATAATACCGGGTACTAAACGTCGCCTGCCACTTCTAAATGTCTGAATGTATCGATCGACGGGGGGAACGATGAAAATCGCGATACACCGGCTGGCAAACGAGCCGGACTCAAGCATCCACGGACCGCTCGGTCATCGAGCTTTCCCCTTTCGAACGGAAGGTTAGGTCGGGCCGCAAAGCGGGTTAGGATAGGTCAGCACAGGTCGATCGGGCCGCGTACGGCAGCCTGCGTTTTACGATGGCGGCGCGACAGCGGTTGCTGGCCATAGGGTGAGCGGAAGGGGTGGCTGGAGGGCGAAGCGAAGGTGGTTCACGGTACTGGTCGAACCGCAACCTCACTCTCCGCAATTACAATGCTAATTCCGCGTACACACGGACTCCTACGGTTAATCGTCGTGCGATTTTCTTTGTCCTTAAGCCACCGGCATCGCGCGGGTTCGCGCGATTATCGCGTGCTATAAAACGCGTACACGCAATGTGGATTCCGTAAAATTCCGCGACAAGTGCCCCTAACGAGCGTAAAACTCGGCCCCTCGCGGCGTGGCGATATGGTCTGATGTGGCGGTAACGATGGTGTAAGTGGTGGGTCTCGTTGTGTGGAAACACGTTGATATTAGGGTTGGTTCACGGGAAGTGGTTTGAGGTATGATAAATTCGATGATCGTAGATATTTGCCTATGTGAAATTCGTAGTATTTTCCGTGCTTACCATATCTTTACTATGGAAGTGCATGTAGACCCAAGTGAACTTTGATTTTGTCCCGTTATTTATCACGCTGTTGTTAAAGAAGTTGTTGAATATTTTCGACGTCGCTTTACATGTATACGAATGCATAAGCGCATTTTATACGTTGGTAATTTTCGTCTAACTAGTCGCTCGGCTAAAATATTTATGTAAAATATTCTATTAATATTTATAGAATGTTTTATATATATCAATATTCATATTACTAGTATTCCACTAATATTTGGAAAATGTCAATAGAATATTTTACGTAAATAATAAATCCATGAGAAATATATTTAAAAAATATTTTTTTGTTCGACGCATATGTGCAATTAATTACACTATACGTATGCAGGATAATTAATTTTTTCCCGTTGAGGAAAGGTCTTTTGTATAGTTCTATTATGTGTAATACCTTGGAACGAGCAGGTAATTGCAGGGATTATTACACGAAGTTTGTTCTTACTCGCCTTCCTTCTCCAGCATAATAGGTGCGGTGAATCCTATTAGAGTTTCAAAAAAATCCTCTTTAAAAACAATGTGCACAGGAATAAGATGCACAGAAATGCAATTGTATTACTTCGACTTCTTTTATCCTTTCGCCCACACAATTTACCAAAGAAATGAACTTCAAACTTCGCTAAAAATACGAAACGAACATCCAAGAAGCAGTTTCGGGAATTCAGATGTATATCACGTCCCTGAATTCATTACACTCGCTTAAGTCAGCCGTTTACAGGCAAGTCTCTAACAACAAAACGCGTGAAATAAAATTAAACATCCAGACTCTTTATTTCACGCGGACATTAGCGTTACTGTCACTAAAAAGCTTGACCCGTCCCTTCTTCCATCTACAAATGCTTGCTATTAATATCTCGTTATAACAATGCAGCGTGACATCTCGCGTTACATAACATCGCATCCGAGGAGTCGCGTCGCACCGTCTACGCCCTCATATTATATTCCTTTTTAGAGGTGCACAATGGGCCGCGTGTCACGTTGCATAACGCAACAACATGTACATTTGTACGTAGCATTCTCTCCCCTATCTTTTGTCCTCTTTCCACCTCTGTGTCTCAATCGATATCTGCCGAAGCGCAGAGAGAAAAAGAGAGAGAGGGAGAGCGTGAATCTAAAAGTATCGAAGTACCGATGTACTATCGTCCGTCGATACACTCTGTGCTCCTCCTTCTCCACCAGCGGAGACACTGAAACGGCTAATTAATTAGTTCAGGGGTAGGCGTAACCCATCCAGCGATTATGTAACGGCTGACAGCCAACGGGATACCGTAATTACATTGGCGCGGAATATTCAATTGGATACCTAACTCGCTAATAATCGACACGATGGTATTAACGGAGCATGGAATATTGATGACCGTACTAATTTCATTCAGTGAAGATCTTTGAGGCGCCCCATGGAAAATTAATATCCCCGGAACGACTGCTTCGATTCACTCGCGGCTTATTTATTCAAAAGTATCCCTTTTAACTGGATTTCCACGTATTCCTCTGTTCTAGGATGTATAAATATATGAAGTACAATTATACATATATATGAATATATATACAGAGCGACCCCTTGTTCCATTTGTTAGATATTTCGAGATGCGATTCTCTTGAAATACCCAACGTGCCGCGATGATTCACGTAAATAAGAAATAACGTTTCATCTATCCAGGGAGAGCTTCTCCTCGCGGATGCATGAATTAATGATCGTTTGATTTACAGGTCAGTACGAGTGCGAAGAAAAGACGGATTCTTTAAGTATTTATCCGCTCGCGGAGTGTTCTGTTCGCGTAACTGAAATGAATTCATTAAGTTTTAACATTCGTACCGGTCGAACGTGGCAATCTCGTCCCTACGGATCTTGGAGTACTATAATATCACTTCTGACCTCCGAAGAAGGATACTCCTCGTTTATCGGTCACAGAAGACCGCTATTGTTAACCTCAGGGTGACAAGTTACGACATCGGAGACTTGGAGATTGACGACACCTGATATTGATGATCCCGTGGCGGTACGAGTCCGATGCCGGTAACTTCGGTGTCATGCGAGGTCATAACTATCAGATTCCGCGACCATAAGGTTCCTGTTATCGATTAGGACTGTAAGGTTGCCGTTACTGGGTCGTGCGATCATCGAGGTTCCTTAGACTCGGAAATTCAAGTTCTTGAGTTTGGAGGATTCGAAATCGTCATCGTTGCCTTGTAGAATCATTGAGTATATTCCGCTAGTTAAAGTACTCTCAGAACCGTCGAACGAAGGTGTAGAGCCTTGTAACGGTTGTCGATTCCGATCAAGTTTGGAACTGGCGTTTTCTCTAAATTCAGAATTGATGGAGTGAGCTCAATGGTCCTTGCCGACTATCAGATATCGTTCTATCGTCGATGTTTATCCTACGAAATCCCGAACTGATGGCGGTAACCTCGAAAACCGCGAAATAGTCGATTACCACCGCTATGATCCTATTATCATAGGTGTCGTGTCTCGTGACACTTGGGGTGATGGTATCAGCTTTCAAGACCTCAGGGTCGGCTTGCATGAACTCATGGTCGTCGCTATCGGCTTCCAAGAGCCAGCAGGTGGTCAGTACCGGGTCTCATCGCACGATGTTCATCAATATTTGCTAGCCACCTCCTGAAATTGCAATCGTCGATTTGCGTGTACGCGTTTCCGCTTTCCATATTTTACGATACGCTTATTTTATACGTTATGTAATTAAAACAACTCTGTGCAAAACTTTACTGTAAAAATGTAGAAAGAAGAATATTTAATTGCAATAGAAGGCTATTTCGTTTCGCTATGCAACCGATATTAGAATAATAGTAACCATTTATTCTATTTCTCATAGTTTATCTGTATATATCATGGTTGATAGGCGAAATATATCAACAACATTCGCTTGAGATACCAAAGCTGAGCTTGGTAGACTACGATTCGTGAGGGCGGAGCGTATCAACCACTAAATTGAGCTTCTAGAGTTCCAACCACTCGACCATCTAATTCTCTCTTCCTCCCCTGGACCCCTTGTCCTCTTCACACGCCTATAAAGGATGTGCATACAACAGAAGGATCAGAGGTGGAGGCTAGGTGCTCGGCCACTTGCGGAATACCGTCAGGAGCCAGACAGCTACCACTAATCAGACTGTTTCCACTTAATTTGCCGAGGTAATTAACCGTCTCATTCGCCTCCGTCGACCCTAAAGCCATTGCGCTGAACCTAAATCTAGGCACTCTATTATGCATGGGAGCTATTGTGTCCGAAGGATGCCTTTCAGGAAGCGCGGATACGTACGATTTCCATCGCAACCACCTCCCTTGTTTCCAACTGCTCAAAAGTCATCGTCGATTCATCCAGGAGGTGTGAAGTTCCCATCCTCTGTTCGACGCGGTTTTCACCGATGTTGTATCGATCAATCTTACTCGTCTGTTCCTACGCTCGATTCACGAAGGCCGTATTATAGAAGAGAGTAACTTCATATTATATTCTAAATTTGTAACTTTGGAGAGATTTAATAGGTTGCAATTATTCGAGGAAAAGAGCGAACCTTGTATTTATAGCGACGGTGACAAGTTACATACTATACCGTGAAGCAGAAGAGTTTTACGAAAGTAAGTGGAAGAGATAATTTCTAAAGAAAGGTCAGCGATACGACACAAAATTGTACGAGTGTTTTAAAATCAAACGTATGAGGATACGAATGTGTTGGTGAGGTAATAAGCTGTTGTAGAACGATCTAAAAACAGAGGTAGAAAGTAGGACGGTTATAGAACCATAGCGTAGAAGTGTGTGAATCAAAGCTAGGCAATATAGACGAATTGCACTAGCATATCAAAGGAACAAATCGTACAAAGGGCATACGTATCAGAGCATCAATTACAAGTATAAACCTCAGACCTTACATTCGTTGTACATTTTACATATTGAAGACCAATTTTCTCGTCCATTCTCCTGTCATGACTTTAAAATACTGCGCTTCTCAGAAACGACAACCTAACATTCCTGAAAGAACTAAAGTGACTAAAATTTTTTACATATATAGACATCAAAGACGGTTTAATAAAAATAAATGAAAGTACAGAAAGGACAAGAGATCGCTATCGAGGAAGAATGCAGATCCTTTGATCTTCGATCTCCTTCGCCATTTTCGAAAACAAGATTACATCAGATAGGATATTTGATAAACTTCTCAGGCAGAGTTCGACAAAGTGAGCCAAACGGTTCGTCTGGAACCGGAGGGTAAAATGCGTTCCACGGAAAAGTAAAAATTCCAGGGGTGACAGTAGAGGGAATAGGCAGACCACTTTTGAATTCTATCCATTTTTCAGAAGTGCCTCATGTGGTTGGCCGCCCAGATCGCTCTTTCGTTTCGCCGTTAGACCCGGCTCTGTGTCTGTGACAAACGCACCGTGAAATTTTAACGAAATCTAACTTGTAACTCGTGCATTTCACGGACAAAATGTCAGCAAAATCAGGGAGAGTCTTCCTGTCTCGCAGTTTTCGTTCCATCATCGTGTCCAACATGAACGAGCCAACAATCGATCTTCGATGTTTCTAGCTTCAACATTTATGCGCAACTACTTTTAGAATCCACACAGAAAGGAAATAGTTTCTGATACGTGACAACTTTAATTTTAGTTGTGTAATTATACGATGCGATGTCTATATAATTAATATCCACATACGATAGAACTTTTCGATAGAGTTTTATTTTTGTCGTTGTGATTGTCGAAATAGATTGTTCGAGATTTAACTTGAAGATCCCTCGACTTTTATTAAACAAAGAACTAAAAAGTAAAAAATAGAACAAGACAAGTTTCGTTTAATGGAAAAATTTAAACATGTCAGCGCAAACAGCTGTAAAATAAATGTTAAACTGAATCTCTCTTTGCGTTAATGTTAATGAGTTCCATTAGGATTTTTGAAATCACCGGTTATTACCTTCTTCGTGGTTTCATCTGGCGATACGAAAGCATCGTTAATGTTCAACCAGCGTTGAATATTTGCATGCGAAATTACGTCAATTATACGCTTACGAGCTTTAGTTTTAGATTTCCTGGAACCATGATTAAAAGCATCCTGGCAAAAGTCGAAAGTAACGAGCTCGTCTGAGAACACAACGTCACGTGCTGATGAAAAAGCGTTCACGTCCGTTCTGACGAAGAATATCCGTGCGTGCTTTCAGGACGCATAATGAAGTGGTTCGCGAAACTGGGAAATAATTATTGTTTAAAATATCGTTAGGTTTATTTTAACTACGGTTGCTCAAATCTCTCAATTTCGCGTTACGTTGCACATTGGGCTTTTTCAATTCAACGACAGTTTCGAGAGTCACTCGAAACTATCTTGCAAAAAGCAAACTATCGAACGCGCACTTTCAGTAGTGAAAGATTGTCATACTTACCGAAGATTTCTGATCTTAAAACTTTACTGATATTAAAAGTGCTGAATAGTACTAACAACGACGGAACAAAATCTCTCGCTAAATACTTCGCTAACCTCTAAAGTTAACGACATGGAGAATTTTGAAGAAATTGTTAATCTTCTCTTCGGCATCTTTTGTTTCTTTCACAAAGAAGTATAAACAATCGGTTCGCGTAAAGTTATCTAATATCAAGATCAAAATTCCGTTTTCCTTTGAGAAAAATATAAGGCGAGAAGAAAATGGACGAAAGAATCTGTTCCAAGTTCTCTCGAATGTTGAATGTACGAATTAATACTACATCGCAGACTAAAATACTAAAACGTGTGCATTCATATCGCGTAAAATACGTTCATTTGACAAAACCCGATAATTATAACAAAGATAGAAAACTTGATTCAGGTAACATGATATTGCAGCACCGCGAGAATGCTCCTCATTTTCGAAGAAGGATACACGATGTCTCTATTGCTTGGAATATCACGAGGGTTGTTTGACAAGGGTGAGATCAATACGTAACAAGACGGTTAAGTACCCATTATCCGTTTTGTCAAGTTGCGACTGCGGACAAAAAGCGCGTGTTTCAACTAATGGTTGCTTTAACCTACGTCGTTCTGCGGCTGGGCAAAAACTTTTTGAATTCAAGGATTACGTCTTTGTTGTCTTTGCACCGTTTCACCATTTTCGAACCTTTATATTTCTACGATTCCGACATTAGCTCGATGCTCTTAAGTTTGTTATCGAAACACATTTTGATGCCTACGAGAGTTGCTGTTGTGATCTGGTATATTTGGGGGGGGGGGGCGGAATGTGATTCAGGTATTTTAGAAATAAAATTTTTCATAAGAAGAAACATCGTTCGGGTATTCACTCGATTCGAAGATTCCGAGTGCTTGCGATAAATGTTAAACGTACATCACGATTAACAGGTAGACTATTTCCTGTACAAGAGGATCAATGAAGTTAATGGTCAAAATGTAAGAGGTTTGAATTCTTTGAATTCTTGAGAACTGTTTGATTTGACGTCCTCGGTAATAACTTGGAAGATAACTTCGGACTAGCGGATTGTGATATAGACGAGCGTGAACTAACGAAATTCCTGAACTGGAGCCTGGTACAAACTCTCTAGATTCATGGTATCTGACACGGATATCTTTGGGTTATAGGAATTCTGGGACTGGACTCCGAAGGATCACGAATATTCCAAGTTACGCGTGTCCTGTAGTTTTCGTGGTTCGAAGAATTTCGAAGATTGGGATAGTCGCGAGAACATCGAAAGTGTCGGAAGACATTTGAAGTTTCGAGCATTTCCAGATCTCCACACGATTCAGGATCCTGTAGAACTTGCTACGCATCTACACATCCAATGCTTTTCATAACCAAGATAATCATACACATGTATGATACGTACATCGGACAAATCTATTTTTGAAAATCCATTAATTGATCAATCGAAAACCAATTTAACCGATAACGTACCACGGTAGTTTATCAATTGGTATCGGAAAAGCACTCTCCGAATTTGCTAATCATGTAACCGTCTGTTTCACGCGATTTACTATAAATCAATATACTCATCGAGCAAACCAGTCTTTGCAAACTATCTCGCACAATATCGTAAGTTTGTTCGTAGCAAAGACGTGTAAAAACTGGCATCTTCATCAAAGAACGCGTACGAACATCGAAACAAATTAACCGGCAGCTTCTGAAGCGAATTCAAAGAGAACTACTTCTCGATGCATCGAGACTCGATATTATTGCGATAGTTCTACGGACGATACATGGTATTAGCCACGACGAGCAGCAATTGGAATGCAACGCAGAATCGGCGGACCTCCGGGAATACGAAAGCGATAGGAAACAATGATTCAGGCCGGTAGCACGGTAGAGAAGAGATGAAGAGAAAGAGAGAGAGAGAGAGAGAGAGAGAGAAAGAGAGAGGGAGAGAGAAAAGGAGGAAACAAAGAAACTCAGAGGATACAAGTACGCATCGATGCAGGGAAGTCACGTACTTTATAAAACGTAGTAGCAACCCAGACAACCCGATAGAGGCACGGGGAACGAAGGAAACTGCGAAGAAGGTGGATAAAAACGATCGTATTTGTCGAAGCAAAGAGGAGAGCAGAGCTACCAGAACATATGGTCTCCGATGCAATATGGTGGATAGAGGTACTTTTACTCGATAAACGCCACGAAAATGAGCTTTTTTCAACTGTACCCTGCCGCGCCTCTTCAGCCTTCAATCTATCCTCGCTCTTTTGTCTCAGCTCGTGCAAACCACGCTACTTCTCGATTCCTCCTACCATCCCACCGATAACAAACGACCTGCTCAATGTGATCTCGCATTTTTGCGTTTTGCGCTATTCCACCTACCTTTTACCTCTTTATTTTCCCATTCATCCTTCCCTATTCCTTCGTGTAAACGAGTTCCAATACTTGTTTGCCGTTCGAACTGATTCCTCTTTGAATCTTCTCAGGAATACAACGGGGCGTACCATTAGAATATAGAATGGCAGAGATGTAAAACAGAGGGTGAAACAGGACTATAAGATATAGAATACAGGACACGGGAATGTAGGATGTGTGCAACCTGCAGGATGTAAAATGTGTAAAACACGCGAAATATGGAACGCTTAGAATATAAACTGCAAACTCGTAAAAATCCATGTGACAGCTATAGGACCGAACTGTATACTCCAACACGTTAAACGTCTTATTATTCTTAGAATAAGAAAAGAAAATATTATTTCCAGCTCCTATTATTTCCAACGTTTCTTTCTTCGTAATTCCATCGTCGCCATTGGAAGATTGTGCGAATCGTTATTACGTTCTTCTCGATAAATCGTCACTCGAGATTATTTTGATCATTCTGAGAAAGAGAGAGAGAGAGAGAGAGAGAGAGAGACGCGTAACAATTACTTCGCGGATAACGATCGAGTCTTTCCCAAGCTGCATTTTATGGATGTTATGTATTAAATTTGACTCGTTGGTAACAGTCGTCTCTAGAAGAAATCTCGATGCACTACATACTACTCAAACTCGATATCATTTTAACAAGCAGCACAACCGATACTATCGACGGAACACTCGTTTTTATCGTTTTATTTTTTTTCCGTATTTCTATTCAGCGTTTATTCTCTCCACGAAGTTCCCTTTCTTTCATAGTACATCGGATACATGAACAATACATTCCATTCTCGAGGGCGTCGTTACGCTTCCGGTTCGTGGAACGCCTACCGTGATTAACTATGCATAGCTGTTCTTCATTTACACATGAAAATTGCAATAACTGGATTCTATGTTGTGAAGGTACCAAATTAGATAATATAGTTTCTAGCTATAGTCTTCAGCGTTTACGTGAAACTTTTACAAAAGAATTAATCGTAGATTTAAACGAAAATGAACCAAGGAGAATAAAATTGGAAAATTCATCGATAGGATTTACTTATAAAAGTTTGTTTTATTAAAAAGACTGATAAATTACGAAGTATTATTAAATTTTACTCGATAGAATTCCTATTATACTCGGGATATTCATGGAACGGAAGCACAACGCACAGATATCTTCCGACGTTCCTCGAATTCAGCGATTCGTTCCATTTTTTTTCTCTGTATATAATACTCTGAGGAATAGCGAGATAGGCGCATTTAGCGCGGAATATATTCCGCGCACGATTCCACATAAATTCCCCGTTTCCGGCCGCGCCTCTACATAAAACCTTCTGTCTTTATATACGATGTTATTTTTCTGTTATACGAGTGTATACGACGGCTGACATGTTACTCTGTTTACGAGCACGAACCTCGAAATACAACGTAAATACGTCTCTCTATAGAATTTCGCGAAACCATTGAAACCGGAAGAACAACGCGTCTTCCCTCGTCGTTTACCCGCCGACAATTCTAAATTATGCAATTTTCTTCTCTAATATAAACAAAATCTCGGTTAGCGAAGGATCCGTATTGACAGAAGTTAGACTCGGTATAGCTTAATGAATATTTTATTAATCACAGTCGCTAAATATTTGTCGGTAAATCTCGGACTCTTCTTTCAGCTTGAGCTCGATGAAAAGATTATGAGGAACACTAAGAGTCAATTTCGATGTTAATATTTATTATGGTTTGGAGGAAAAAGTTTTGCACCATAGAATATTGTAGCTTCTGAGATGAAAGAAATTTCACATCGACTTTTCCTTTTGTTATCTTCGTTTAAAATTACAGAACTACATATAGAATATCGAGATATACAGGGTGGTTGGTAACTGGTGGTACAGGCGGAAAGGGGGCGATTCTACGCGAAAAAAGAAGTCGAAAATATAGAATAAACATTTTTTTAATTTTTTTTTTTTAATTTTTCCATCGAGACAACGATCTACAGTGAGATCCGTTATAACGATACGTGATAAAGTGCACGCCTACCGAGCGAAAATTCAAAGTCGATTTTCTCGAAAACAAAGCCTCAAACGAAAAATTTTTATTCTATATTTTCGACTTCTTTTTTCGCATAGAATCACCCCCTTTCCGCTTGTACCATCAGTTACCAACCACCCTATATACGCAAAGAATTTTTATCGTATGTTGTAATTCTACTAAGATTCGATAACAACGTTGATAGTAAGCTAACAACCCAATAGATAATAAATCAATAGACGTTATTTAACATCCACACAGTATTACTACTGGAATGGTGGAGGAGATCGAGGTCCTTTCATTGTACAGGAAGTCGAAGGTATTTTTCAACAGTCATTCACGTTACTTGACACAAAAAGAGAAAGAAAAAATTAAGCTAGCCGCTGTGAGCAGAAGCACATAATCTCGGCAGGAATATCGTTCTGCCCAACTCGAGGGCCCATCAATCAAACAACCGTTGACAGTGTATGCCGGTGAAAAAAAAAACGAAGAAATAGAATAGAAATCGACGAACAAAAGTAATTGTTCGATTAACGAGGACGATAGTCGCGGTTTAATCTGTCTGATCGTTTCGTTGCTAGATTGTGAGTTGCAAATGAACAATTCATGCGCTGCTATTCCATTTGCTCCCATATCGAGCAAATCGAAATGGAAATAGAGACGAAGTATTTAATCGATGTGTATTATTGTCAAGGTCTATTTACAACTAGAAACAAGTAAATGCGTAATTACAATCGTAGTGTTTATATATTACAACGATTGTGTCTCTCCTTTTGCAAAAAATATGTTAAATCTATAATAATTCCTGTGTTGTGTCGTTACAAACAAATTAAATACACGGTGTGTACTATAAATCAATGTATAGGTAAATTTCGTGTTAAGTGTCTAATTTTACATCGATCAGAAACGATCACCTTTTAATCTCTAAAAGCATCATCGATAGAAAATACAAGAAAATCTTGCGTATGATAGTAATTGCGATTTCGGATACTCGTTGGTTCGTCTATTAATCTTGAAGTCACGTTAGAATACGGCAGAACGCATTAAGAAACAGTCTATGCGAAACCAGTTGTTCCATTTTCCCTGGTTCTCGCGTGCTACCCCTCGGGCGTGTTACGTAAACCATGGCAGATGTATCAGTAGACGGTGAATTGTCTTCCCGTTGTGTTTGCACACAGTGACTCCATCGTTCTTCCGGCTTTCCCATGGCTAGGCGGTCGGATACTCGCTAGAGGAGATGGAGAAGACGTTTCCCGTTTGCCCGCAATCTGCGAGCTGACACGCCGATCGGGAGTGATGGAGTCCCCGGTCGCGATCGATGACTTTTGTATTACCGTGAACTCCGCCTTGAAATGGGGGCGGTATCGTTCCTGCGCGATCGATCAACAGCCGCTTCAACCGATCGTGTTCGAGCTTGTCGTTCGAGAAATCGCGTTGGAACCTCTAGCTTTTTAGCAGTTCGAACTTGAGCGATTGATCGACATATAGGATGATTTATAGGAGATGAGGTGTACTTTTGTGGCCTCTGTTTCCAAAGGTTTTACAATTTCTTGTCACTTCTCGTTAGTTATTGTAGATACTACGATTTTTTCTTCTTCGTGTCTTTTTAAGTTTTATGCCTTCTTTTTCAACTATTTTATTTCCTTGCGATAAATAACTGTACGTAATCAAGTAATTTCTTTCGCAGAAAAGATAGCGTGAAACTCACGAACGGTGGAATTGAGTACAACAGAGTATTGAATACTCAACGTTATGGCTATTCGAGGAACAGCTTTTTCTTCTTCAGCTTAACGCAGATATGTGCCACAGGTCGTTTCGTGTTCTAGAATTTCCGAATGTGAGCTATGATCCGCACGGTAACAAATTGCAGCGGAAAAAATATACGACTATCGTGTCAAATTCGTCAGAGGATAGTGTAAAAAAAAAAAAAAAAATGATAGGGCAGCGGTTCGACACCGTGGTGCTAAGTAAATAGGTACTTTTTCACGCTTGCCACGTGTCATCCGACAGATTTATCAGACGCCAATAATTGCGAAACGCCGATAGATTTTGAGATAGTCACGCAGCACTGAAATGAAATCTACACCCCTCCAACTGAACCGATCGTAAATCGGGTCACTTCGATTCCAGGCGTTCCGCTGCAACTACCTGGTGTCGCAACAAATCCCCGATTCTGACCCAAAAATAAATCGGGAAGAAAATTGTTTTAAACGATATATTACGCGTTACATTAACTCCGTCTCTGGCTTATTATCTTATATGTTCGTGTTCGCCAGATACAGGATATTATATACGAAACTTGCGAAACAATTTTTAAACAAGAATTATTGACTCCACTAAAATTGATAATGAAATTCCCTATCGCGTTCGAACGCAAACATTTACTGCTTGTCGCAACGAACTACGTAAAAAGAAATCGACTGAAACACACGCGAGTGGAATCAAAGCGATATTAATTGTAATGAACCGTGAAAACGGCCGTTACGTTTAGTTTGTCATTGTCCGCGCTTCTCCATCCGCATGAGTCGGCTTCAAATATGTTCAATTCTATTCCACTAGCATTCGAGAACGTATTTACTTACACCCTGTAGTCGAAATCGATAGTGCCTTTTCGAGTTACATCGCCAACCCGGCATCCACGTAATCTGTTTTCCGCTCTGCTTACATACCACACAACGTCTCCTTCGTATCGAGGGTAAAAGCTAGGGGGTCGGATTGACGAGAAACGAAGAAGCATAAAAAAATAGGAGAACAGAGAAACGCAGAACGACAAAGAGATAATGGATGGAAAATGTCGTTCCACGGCATTTTGATCGAAAGCTACAGGAAAGAGAGCAAACTCACGGTGCATTTCGATCGAGAGACCAATTATTTTCGAGTGGAAAAATGCGGCGAAAACCACCGGTTGAAGAGATTCGACAACCGTATTCGACAACAGGAGCGTTGGCCAGGGACGAAGGTGGCAGTTGGGAGGCGGGAGGAAGTGCGTCTTTTATTGGTCGATTATTTCTGTATGAGTGAACGAACGATATTCGGAGAAATCGACGGCCTGCAAATGTCTATTGCCATGCCGGTCGCGATGAAACTGCGCCGTCCGCGTCCGTGGAATTCTTTGAAGCGCAAACGGGACGAATATTGAAAAACAGAGCGTACAAAGAGGGGCACGGTATTCAAAGCGTGGCTCCGAGCATCAATTACTAGAGTAGATCCCTGACGATCGTATTTCGGAATTCGTCGAGCAGTTTTCGCTGTGGAGAAATTGTCTCCGTCTCCCGTGCTTAGGGAGCGTTCGCGAGCCTGAATTAATCGAGCCCGCGTCAACGATATTAATCTCGCCTTTGTTTATTCGCGCGCTCGTGCTCCAAGAGCTTCAGAGTCTGATACCTGTCTGATATTTATCAAGGGAGGTTGAATCGGGTAATATGAAATTCCGGGAAAGTAATTACCCATGGCTGATTTAATCGAAATTGACTTTACAACATTGGCTTAAAAGACAACCTGATTGATTTGTCGGCTGTTAGAAATATTCGCGTTACATCAACGATCGCATGCCTTGGAATAGCCTGCATTTTACATAACATAATCTTGTATTATTAATAATGCAAAAATGCGTATTTCGAATAAAGTCATGTTTGGTTGCTTTAATTTGCCATTTTAATTAATCCTTTTGGGTTAGGAAGCTCCTGAAATTACATGTTTTAATTATATAACTTTGATTGAGCATTTCATTTCACATTTCAACATCAAGCTCTTCTGTAAAATATTGTAGAAATCAATGTATGAAGCATTTTATGTATGTATGTTCTGCAGGTAAGTATGTTTTTATTGAAAAGGCATCAGCAGCAATTTTCAGACCGTAAAAAGGGATCGAGTCTCGTGAAACTCACAAGTAAGGTAAAATAAAAGCTGGAATCCGTAAAGAGATATAGAATTAAAATGAAGCATGAATATTTATATATTTTTTGATTATTTACATGCAGATAATTAATTTGGGAAAGATGTCGAGATAGAATGTAAATGGCGAGGATATTCAAAGCGGATGAATTTCGTTAACGCCGTGGAACATGCTTAATGCAGGATAGCCCCTCCGGTAACCAGCGTCTGGATGGTCTAACTCAGCACTTTGATATTTCTTTGAATAGAGATCTGTGTCGTGCGATAGCCCCCGTATAAAAGCAGCGAACCAGCAGGAGAAAATCATTCTATCTTTCTACCTTGCGCACTGTTTGACACGATCGCTGACAACACACGGTCTGCCACCCCATTTCTACTATGTCCGCTTTTTTTCGTCTTTCGACATCAAAGAAATTGCGATTCGAATAATGAGACGCGTTCGAGAAACGAAGGCTTGAAATTTGAAATAGGAATGACGTAGAACAAGAATCAAATAAAATATATTTGACCAAATTACTTGTACTCTATAGGAAATAATTAAAATGTATAAATCTCAGAAATTATTTTTACGTTTCACAAATTTTCTACTGTTAATATTATACGAAGAAAATTATATGAAAATTATTTATATCATGGATTACTCGTTACTTGTGTTAACAATGGGCGAGAGACAATACGATTCCCTCTAAATCATGATCAATCTGTCTATTATCAAAGGTAAAGCACAAATTACGAAGCCAGAGATATTTTTGTCGAATAATCGATCTCGAAAGCAGCATATTTCCCATCACGATACAGCATACCGATCGTACGAGAAGATCACGAGCTAATTATCGTTAAGCAGATTGGCCGGATTCAGATTTAGCGGGACGAAGACGCTTGAATGGAAAATTAGAAACCGATGCGACTCATCGGAGAATTCTTGATCCCGTTTGATAATCGACGCCGCTGCAATAACTTGCGCGCGTTGCTTGCACGATTCACACGCTCTGTGTGTAGCCCCGTGCCACCCCCAACGTATCGCGCCCCTAAATCCCGTTCCCGGAGTCACATAAGTGAGAATTACCGCTTGCAGTTACGGTATCGGTTTACACCGCGAGATAAATTAACGATTCACCGAGGATCGCCAACGTTTCGCGATGAATATCACGATTTTCAGAGGCTGTAACTCACTTGCAATTGCGTCGTAAACGGTCGATTATGGGTTTTCGAAAGTAACAGGAAAGTTAAGATTCTGATAAAATGTGCTACCAGCACCGGTACTGACATATTTTTAATTTAATATCTCAGGAGTAATAGATTCAAACGTAGTAAACTGTAAACATTGATATCTATTTGCTACAAATTGATCGTAGCAGTCAACGCAGCAAATTGTCGCAGGAGCGTTCAGCGTAAAAAGGAAAAGCTACGACTCGAATTACAAAGTCGTCCAGATACTTAAATCGTAAACGAATGGGAAGAGAAAAAGAAGCGAAACGGCAGAAAAGTGATCGAAGTTGTAAAAGGGTTAGGCAACGATAGCCGACAATACAGGAGTGTTAAAAATCTGAGCTGAACTCAATTTTCCGCGTTAACTCGAACGACAAGCAAGTCGTAACAAGAGTCCAAGCCTGATCACTTAATATTCATAGAAGCGCGACAGGGAAGCCAGCGTTTCTCTACGACAAGTACGCAGCTTTATGGGTGTTTTTACTTCGAAACGGCCCGCCGTGGATCGCATGGAAAGTCGACCTCGAGCCTTCATACTCCACGACTATGGGAACCTCCGATGGTATACATAGTAACGAGCGGTGCATCACAAAGAATTTCATCAGTATCAGCATTTATTAGCATGATAATGGTATTTCTGGAACAACGACACATCATGCGCAGTATATACGTTAGAGGAAAAGGTAGCTATTAGGATGTCAGCGTGTCTAAAGGAAAGGAAGATCGATGGTTAGCGAGTCAAATCGGTTACAACTACTCGTTGAGCAGACGAGAGACTTGCGTTTGAATTTAGAACAGTGAATCCTATTACTACGTTTGTGTTTCATGTGATTTATTAAAAAGTTTTCGAAAGCTCGTCCAACATCTTCTATGGTAGTTTCAACGGACGTAGTAATTTCGTTTAAGCACCGGATAAAAACGCGACAGAAGTCCCTTTCTATCGTAGCACATTTATACAGTGCATTAGCATGCTAGTGTATAGCTTTGCCATAGACTGTAAAACGATTATGTCACCCGAGGTCCGCACTCGCATCTGTTCACGACTTCGGACGTTTTCAAGGAATTTTGCCGGGATTATAATAATCGACGAGTCCAAACAGTTGATTTCTTTGATCAACCGTTCGCCAGTTAAGGAAGTGGAAATCTGTTGACTTTCGCATTCTTTGTCAAAGAACACCGAACCATACTGTTTGTGATTTAAATGGTCCAACAAAATGAGAATAAAAGGAATAACGTCTAGATGAGTTATCAAACGATGATCTTGAATTATTTCAGAAAGAAAATTCAGGTATCGAAGATGGTTAGCGTACCGATTAATATTCATTGGTGTTTAAAAATTCAAATCTAGAAGCTCGGAGAGTCAACAATTTGAAAGTATTAAAATTTAAGGATTTAACAGTCTAGAAGCTTGAAGTTTGAAGGTTTGAAAGTTCGGAAGTTTTGAAATTTGAGAATTTGGAAATAAATGATTTACAAATTAAAAAATTTCATTAGATATAACATTGAAATGGTAATACCGAGTCTTTCTATATCCGTTTTCGACGTTAATCGTCTTTCCACTTTACGATCAATCCTTTTCGCTCCGATCTCTTTTATAGCGGTTCAATCTTCCGTGGACGCGTTTACTGTTCGATGGAACTTAAAATTCATCGATATGAATGAACGACGAAAGCATAAACGAGCTGAGATATCGGCGGGAATTGCTTTCGTGAGTAGGTCAGTTCGTTTAACTTCACTAAGCAATTTAACTGCTTATTGCGTGTCGAGAAGAATGACGGAAAGTAGACTTCTCGAAAACACCACCGAACCTTTCGTTTTTTCATAACTTTTCCTTCACCTTGAATAAATAGGATAAATTAATATTATACGGTTGTTAACATGGAAGAAATAGAAAAATCACATTTTTACAATAAAATTTTCATTTCTCGAATCGATAAAACAACGAAATGTCACACGTCTGTATCGATTCATAGACTCGCCGGATAAATCTGTAAAGTTCGTAGCTAACAGAAGAATAAAAAGTATTGCCTGTGCGAAATAAAACTTAACCGTTGACAAAAGAACGACCAGTCGAACGATAATTAATATCGAACAGATGGCCAGCTGGCTTAATTACAACATCGATCGTTATTTTTTGTTGATATCTTCGTTTTTGAATATCTGTAATACTCGTGCATCGAAGACACTAACAAAGCATCGCACGACAATACATTTACCATTCGTTTCTATCCTTCTTAAATCTTAAATATACTACATTTTTATGTTCACTTTTATCATCGTATTTTCAGTTTTACTCATCACATTTATTATTCTATCGCGAGTCATCGATAATCTCAAGCGCAATAAATCTATATCTCAGATTAGACTAATAGATAACACAGCGTATCTAGTACAGGAACCATTTTTACATATCATCAGCGTATAAAACGGAGACTGTATTTATTCTAGAAATAGAATACATTCGAGTTTCGCAGAGAACACATTTAGACATAGTCAAGCACGCTTTCGACGTCATTAAGAAAACATTTAAACAGAACGTGTTGAACACTCCTGCATGGCGCATCAGCTCGTAATTGATATTGCAAAGTTAACTTTGCCGAAACTTTCCTGTAAGTGCATGAAACTTATTGTTATTCCACTTTTACCAATTACATACTGTCACTGTAACAACATTCGAACAAGACACATCAAACCACTCGGCATTTCCAACTTGACTTTGTCAACTTTTCAACACATATATACATATGCAGGTAGGTTTTGAACTTTCATACACTCCAACTAATTTCAGGATATTGATTAATCAGATAGATATTAAGAAATATGTCCCTTTCGAATACAGATCTGTACAGAACCGTGTCAAAAGTTTACAAAGGATACTTCTTCCCTCTCTCTCTCTCTCTCTCCCTTTGAGTTTTACAGAAGAACAAATCCACAAGTTGGAATCGAATCGATTTGGTTCGCGATTTCAAAGCGTTCAATTAATGTTTACCGATGCAAGACCCGTAATAAGCTCCTCGGCGATCGTACCATTAAAATCTGGCATTCATGGCCGTGACTCCAGGTTTGTTTGGCGATGTTGATGCGAATCGTGGAAGAGCGGCTCGACGCGGGTTGAATGCGGATTTTATGCGGGAAAGTTTAAACGAGACGGATTTAATGGGATGGCCCTGGCGTAAGCCGGCAACCGGAAGAACATTCGAGCGGACATTATGAACCGGGCAAGGCTCGTCTACCGGACGAAAATTGCCGACGAATCGTTTTCCGTGCGGCAAGGTAAACGGCCTGAGCTTTTTTCATATATTCCAAATGGCGAGATACAACTGAAGTTCGATGATACCGTTGCACTGATGTGCAATGGAACTTATAATCTTTCAGTTTACGCTCAGCAACGATAGTTTCCTACAAACTTTCTATCGGTTGAATCATTTCATACAGTACATATCGTTGTTGACGTTGATCATCGGAGAAGTTTCTCTAGACAACAGTGGCAAGAAGAAAAATAAATATTATTCGAAGTTAACAAATACTACTGCAACATTTCGATTAAATCGTATTTTTTATTGCAAATGAAAGAGATAAATATCTATGATAAATATACTCAAAATTATATCATTGTCGCATAATTAAGCGTGTATGGTTTGAGCCTGTCCACGTAGTTCGACATCGGTAATAAGATGCTGTCAACGGCAGTGAAACGAACGGCGCGAAATAATCAAGTCGACGCGTTAATTTTACGAGTGGAATAAATCACGTAAATTCGGAATTCAATCGAAACTTGGCTTGCTATGAAAGTAGTTTCGAACGCGGATACCTACCGCGGTCGATAACATTTCTATCCGGAAAATGTGATGTTTCCGCATAAATTTACCGATTCCGGTTCGGACCAAAACAGACGTCAACTTGTCGAAATCCGAACGAGCAATCGTATCGTTTTTAAGAGCGAATTGCGTTCGACAATCGCATAAATATTTAGCCACGTGTGGGCTAGCGGTACGTGCGTGCGCGCACTGCGATCGTCCTAATTAAGATCGTTCAGGAAAAACGATTTGCTCGTTGTTGTGACTGCTCTTCGCGGAAAATAACTACGTTTCACGTTTCACTGCCTCGATATTCGCTCGGTTCGTTCAGATAATTCTTCCAACGATATTCACTACCGCTGTGTTTCCAGAATATCCGTCGCTGTGTTCGTTTCGTTTCATGAATTTTTTACTGTCCTTTATTTGTCAGATTTAACACTTATTCTTGTTTCACAATTTCATATTTCTTTTCTTTTACGCCTGTTGATAAAATAACGATATAAAACAAATAGATTTTTCAGAAGTTTCTTTATGAAAGAACGAAAAGGGCAAATACACAGGTAGCATAATTTTTTATATAACAAACGATAACCATTTTAATATAAATTTTAATTGAACGTCTTACTACATTTTGTTATCTATTTAGTAATTTGTTACTAATTTCTGTATTAAACACTTTTTTATCGCGTTTTACAGAACTATAGCGTTTTCCGTTTCAATGTTTTATTCGTTTACGACTGTAAATGTCCTCTATGAAAATATTTTCTCACCGAAATTTATTTTGCTTACGGAATTCGTAGGCACGAAAACACATGACGATCGACAATCGAATCATAAGGCACACAACGTCAATGCCACGAATGGACACAGGCAACCGATCAACGATATGGTACAGTTTCGAGCGATTCGATGTCCCTCGTTCCCAGGACAGGGTCAACGAGGACCATAAATCAAGAAACGAACAATGGTATAGAAGCGTCCAATCAATTAGATGCGTTCGCGAGAAAAATGGCTTCGCCAATTCGAAACGGTCGTTACTTGCCCCCGTAACGAGCGAACTGACGTCCCGAAGTCCCGGGACGCGAAAATGCACGCAGTGGTTGTTGTCAAAAACGAATCGCCCGTAAAATCCTTCGCGCAGCCATAAATTTCCAATTAAGTTCGACGATGCGACACCCGTTCACTGTGTACATTCCTACGAAATCGTCGCGCCACGTGAACGTATTAACATGTTACGTTATTAATACGACGTATAACAGTTTTTTCTAGATTGTTCACGCTATGCTTTTAAATAGAATTTAAATCATTTAATGCATTTAATACAATGCATTTAATGTCTTATTCAGCCATTCGTCGTTAACGCTGTGAATTATTGGTCCCAAAAGGAAACGTTACAATTAAAATATGTCAAAGTTCAGGCTTACTATTTCTGTTTTCAACGATTCTCTTAATCGGCTAGCCAATAATTACGAAAATTAGCAGATATCTCAGTCAATTACGATACCGATCATTACAGTTTTCTCAGGAAGCAGTCACATTTAAAAATGGTACGAATAGGAACAATAAATTCGATATGCATTGCTCATTTTAATAAAATATTTATCTCGATAGTATCCCGATATATGGTAGCAGAAAATTTAAGTAATATTTTACGATATAGGGTAATTTGACGTTTTGATCGTTCCTTCCTTTAAATTTGCTATCGAATCATGAATATTATAATGTAAGCGATATTCTAGGCGTAATAGACTATCTTCTAATCTACATGTAAATTTTACAAGAATAACACTGGAATTAATGCGATACTAAGTCATCGTTGAACTGGAATTTCAAAGCGGATTATCGTTTCTCATCAAAATAGCTTGTAACAGATGGAGATCTTAATATCCGAATGGAACGTCGTAATACGTATACGAGAATTCAATTTTGTTGATCTATCGATATTTTGGTCTATACTTTCATTGGTGCAGCTTTGTGAAACTTTGACGAACAAGTTATGGTACCCTCGCATTGATTCATCGAAAATCTGAGCTCTGAAACTCGACGTGGCAAACGGTGATAAATAACTTGACGAAAATCAGGTCGTCATGGGTCCATCGGATCAATTGGCAATTAACCTTCTCGCCTGGGACAGACTTTATGAAATCTCGATTCGATTACACCGAAGTATGTGGCGAGAACGTCGGAGATTGGACGTCACCGTTCCTAACAGCGGAAAATTAGAAATTTACCTAAGCAATTTGCCAGGCGCTTGATTCTGTCGTCGGTGATGCTCGTGCCATGGCAATTCTTCATTATCTGTAAGTGGATCGTTACCCAAATTCTAAATGTCATCCGTGCTATCTGTCCTCGTTGTATCTAACTGCCTTCTACCTTTGGCAAAACGCATTTAACGCTTTATTAGATATTATATATTTCATGCGGTATACTATAAAATATGCATTTTTCCATTTTTTTACAAAATTTCGACACCTATAAAATCCCTCTAGAACATTTCAATTCACCCTTATAATACATCCCCATACACGCCTACGTGAAACTTTCTGACGATAGCGTTTTCACCCTCTTCTCTATGAAACAATCTCCAAGCTTTAATTATTTATCCTACCTCCAAGCATGAATTTTCTTTCAATTTTACTACCATTATTCGCTAGACTGAAACCTGGACACAGACGAAAAGGCGGTTCGATATTAATAAAGCAGCAGGAAAGAAGTTGGTGAAAAATGTGGGGGTTTGATCTTGTAGGAAAACAGCAGGAAGGACCGAATAGAACGCAACGGCCAAAAGAAAGACCGGAGGACGTCACAGAATGGGAGAGGGTGCGCGGGAGTCGGGAAGGGATGGAAAGGAAGAGGTGTAAAATGGCCAGGCATCAGTCAAGCATTGAGGACACGAGATAGAGACGTATTGAGGGAGCAGGACAAAAAGCCATTGTCGAGACTGCTCCGTGGGTTGGGCTCTGTCTGTTGTCACCTCCGACCTTCTTCCATGCTGCTGTCAGGGACCTACACGCGAATCGTCAACACGCGCAGATAGAATGGATTTCATCGTTGCACGGAATTGCACCCGACGCTTGAAACCGCCGTCAATTATTCCGCACAATCGGTCGATCCGTCAAGTACCACTCGGATCGCGAGTCAATAGTTTTGCTTTGATTGTTTTGTTATAGAGTTCTATTATAAGTTCCAAGTGGTTAGTTTCAGATGAAGGTAAAAACAGATTCTGGTCAAATTAGGTTATAACAAGTTAATCGATGTATCCCGTTGTAGCATCTCCTCGTATGTCATTTAAAATTTATCGAATAACCTATAATTATCTTCCTACTGGATATCTATATGAATAATTCTTTAATCCTATTATACATTTTCGTATATAACGTTTCCAAGTTTAGAATAACATTTTTAATAAGCCTGGATATCAAATTACAGTTTCCCTCGTTGAATCTCGTATATCTCCTGCTAACTATATAAAGAGATATTTAAAATTCATCAGAAATCTTTGATCAAATTACCTCGAATTTGATATGAGCTATGGTTATGAGAAATGAGGAGACAGACGTGAATAGATAAAAAGAAAAGAAAATATACGATCCTATTTTATACATAACAGAAGTTAGAAGCCAACCAGCGTTTTCTGTTTTCAGTTTAACATCTAGGACAGCGTGATATTAGAAATCGGGTCAGTGCTGGTCCAGATACCGCAGTATTGTTGCAGCTTTTCCCGAAACGTTTAATAGAGTGAAAAAGAAAGAAAGTGTATCGCTCTCTGCGTATCTGGACGGCCTTTCTTTGTCTGCAAGTATCATCGAAATATCAGGCGAGTGGTAGCGCGCTCATTTCCTCTCGTTTATCGTACCGTCCATTTTATCCTGTTTACCGAACTTGCAGCATTTACCGAGCAACTTTCCAAGAGTTTGCGGTTTGTCCTGACACGACGTACGTGTTCCGAGTCTAACTATTAAGATCGGCATCCATCACTGTCGAACGAATCGATACGAAGGACCATGCAGCCTAGACGGTTAATCGACTAAGAAAAAGTACCGATCTCGCCAAGTCCGAGGAAAACTTTCCAAACTGTCATAAATTTCTGCAATGAGATAAACCTAGACAAGGACTGCTGCTTATACAAAATGATTCTACGCGAAAGGGCCTAGGGTTTCCATTAATCTCTCATGTTACAGATTATTCCAGAAGAAGAATCGAAAATGTTCGTTGCTCGGTCGTATTCGCGAAGTAAAATGATTACCGTCGGGTTTTGGTGTATAACCTGCGGTGTTTTTAATTTATCGGTATTATTTATTTTATTTCTTACTTGTAATCCTCTTGGCCTGCAGTTTAGAGATGATTACTTAATTCATCGGTATTTTCGATGTACGTTTCATCCTACACAATTCATCGTACAATATCTGGAATTTCAAGTATGTAACATTATGCGCTAGAGAATCTTTACATTAGCAATTTCAACGATCCGTTTCAAATTCTACCCCCTTTGTTTCCAACAGCTTCCGTTCTAATACTCTCGCGAAGTTGTATCGAGTTCCGACCTCTTGCACTTGCAAAACACATTTTTCCATCACGTCCATACAATGAAGAGAGTCTATTAGCATTGAAACTATTAACTAAAGAGGAAGAGTATTTCACACTTCGTTTCAACGAAGAGATTTTCATTTAATTCCTGCTCTTGGATATATAAAGAAGGCGCGTCGCTTCGCGTAGCCGCTTCTCTTACGAATATGAGTTAGAGAAAAATTTATACGACAGAAGTGGTTGTGAACTCGCGAAAGCGTACTAATAAAGTTCTTCTCTTTTTTCTTTTCATTCCCTTACGCTTCGAAGAAAAATTTTCCACCGGTGGAACAATGTTATTTTAAAAATATACCGCCTCGTTCGTGCCGGTACATCTTGAAACTGTAATACTGTTTATGTTACGTGTTATTACAGCCAGGTTCGCTCGTTCGGTCGTGGCCTAGCATGAAAGTAATTACAAACGAAGGAAGTAACAAATTGTTCCGCTGGACAGCCGCAATAAACTGCGCCGCGTATTTTAAGTAGTCGAGTCATTTCATTGTCAGACACGGCAGCACCGCTCCAGAAAACGATTTCCTTCGGAAAGCGACGTCTACGTTTACGTCTACCAGCTTTCTATTTTATCACCGACGATTTCGTAACTAGTCTAGACGGCCTATCTTCAGCGTAACACGCTTTTATCGTTGTTGTTTCTTTTTCTTCTTTTCTTTTATACTCGTCCGAATAATCCGGTAGGTACTTCTATACGCGTTCTTCCCTCAAAACGAACGCATCGCGACGCGTTCACTCGGCGGAAAGAAAGTATAAAAAACAGTTGAAAGTTTCGCGCGAAACGGTCGCCCGTTCTTTACTGTTTTACATTTCAGCGGATCTTTACACGCTACTCGAAACAGTAAAACCTCTCCCAGTTACGCGTAATGCCTTTATTTTTGCGTATAAAATTCCAGACTACCCGAGAGATCGTACTTATTCCGCGTAAAAAATTTTCATTACTTTGTCTTTTATGATAAACAATAAAAGAAGGTGTGGCGTGGATAAACTTTTTAATTTCAGAAAACAAAAGAATAGTAAATAATTTGCTTTATTTCTGTGCAAATATTATAGTATGATCTTATATCAGCATCAAAGTAATTTCATACCTCGAAAGCAAACGAAATCGGTCTGATGCATAGTTTTGCAAAAGCAAATAGGTCACGTAGCTCAAAACGTAGGTAATTTGGAGTTTCTTTTCCCGATAACCCATTTTCTCTGAACCAACTTCCGATGATATCTTTTTATACATTTGTAGCTCTAAGGGATGTGATCGAAAAAAATTTTGTCTTCCTGGAAGCGTGCGAAATTATCGACTTTAAATCGTAAATAATATCAGTTTGGTGAGACCGAAGAATTCGAAGAATGTTCAATAAAGTGATCAGTGGCCAATGCGAAGTGATCCGCGTCGTTTGCTAGAATAACGCGAAACGAACCGGTGTATAGCAATTCGGAAGGGATTTCCTTTTTCGTCGCGTGTCCTCGGGCTAATTTCTAAAATCCGATAAACATCGGGAACCAGGGCGGAGAGCACGGTATTGACAGGGGATAAAAGTACGACAGGTTAACGAAATTACTTCTTGAAAATCCCGGCGTGGAAACGTGAACAGAACTAAGGGCCTCGAAGAACCGATTTTCAGGATTGCCCGGAAAATCAATAGCTATCCGTGCTTTAGTCGGCTAACAACGGTCTCCTGACGAAGGACTCTTCGTGCTTTCCAAGACTTCGAACCGAAAGTATACTACCGATAATTGAAAATATTGATTCACGACCACGCGTTTCTCCACTATGTCTCGCTCAGTGTATCGTTACATCGACTAGAAGATCAAACCAGCAGATCAAGCTTTTTCCACCGTATTGAATTTTTTCAATCAACGTCGTCAGCTCTGTAGTCGAGAAAACAGAACACGCATTTAACTGTGGCCTGTATCAACGTTTCCATCGCGATGTGTTCAGAGTACGATGTAGATCTTTCGCGTGCGTTGTTTACGCTTCTCATTTTTTCGTTGTAAAAGGCGACAAAACGACGATGCAATCGCCTAAATCGACGCGTGAGATCATTTCTACGCGTTTGCGCTTTTGTTCATGCGCCAAATGCATCGTGACTTAATGGTTTGCAAGATATTTCCGAATAAACAATGACGTTGTTACAAAACGAATATCAAAGACCTATATAATCTCAAGAATACACTGTGTCCTACACTCAAATACACTTCGAACACGATAAATCGAATTTCTCGTAATCGACTAATGCCGTTAAACGCTAAATCCCTGATAATTACGCCAACATTTTACCGAAATAATCTCTCAGCTCGTATCGACATCACGAACGATATCCATGCGAGCGAGCATTAGCGAAGAGCTTTCGAAAGCTCGTCCCGACTCGAATCAATCGCACGCGAACGTGTCGACGACAGATCTGTCTGCACGTAGAAATCCTTCCCCGCTTAGAGGAGCTCGGTCGACCGTGTATACAGAGAGAGAGAGAGAGAGAGAGAGAGAGAGAGAGAGAGAGAGGGGGAGAGAGAGAGAGAGAGAGAGAGAGAGAGAGAGAGAGAGAGGAAGAAAGAGAGAGAGAGAGAAAGAGAGAGAAAGAAAAAAACAATTGTCGTATGCATGCATGCTACTTGACGCGTCAACGGCATCGCGAACGTGTCATATATTAACAGGATCCGCGCGTGAAAACTCTTGAATCGCTCGAACCAGAGACCCGAGAATGGGCCACGTGCGGTTGAATTGTCAGACCGTTGACAATCTTCGAGCGAGTGACGTGAAGAGCTTTTCAATCGCGCGACGGACTAATTGTGGAATATCGTCCTAAACAGGCGTCACCCTGTCCCCGTTGGCACCGCGTTCTGTTAATACTTTCAACGATCTCGATGTCAATGTTGATGGTGTCGATTCGCCTGCCGCCACTTTCTTTTAAAGCTCTATCGATTAAAATCGTTGAATACTACTCCTGGTAATCACGGTCGAGGAGAAATTGAATTTTTTGATCGGTATTGAATGGTTTTCTGATCGACAACTGCTTGCGTGTGCGGGATGATTGTCGCAGATTCTAACGCGATGATCTATACTCGAAAGCGAGAACGACCAACCTTCCTCCGCTAACAATTATTCAACACGAGTCACGAAGCAGCACGTATTGCAGAACGTTAACTTATTTAAAAACCAGAGGCAAGACAAGCCGCACGAAGCTCTCGCCTCACGGAAAAGGAAAGAGTAACCAGGCGCTCCGTTAGAACAGGGCAAACAACAGGCTTTCCTTCCTTCGCTGGGTCCAGCTACCGGAAACCCATTAATCGAGGATAACAGAGTGCATGATCGAATTTCGTGTGCGATCCGAACGGATCGTGAACCAAGCGATCGGTTGAAAAACAAGCGAGCCGCTTGATATCAGGCATCTATGGCGCGTTTAATATCGCGAACATATTCGTCCCTCTCGATGTCACGTGGACGATGACGCTCGCTGACAGGCAGAATCGCGGCAGAGCGATTTCTGTGCGTGACATCCGGTCACGCGACGCGTATACGAATTTCGGGCTGAATCGAAGCCAAGCCAGCCCATAGCGGCCGATCGTTCGAAATGGAATTCGGCAGACCACTTTGCCTCTTCCCTTCGTTGCGTTTCCTCGTTCGCAACCCCCGATAACCCCGCCCACTTCCATGCCACCCCCTCGCCTACCCCTTTTATCTATCTCTAC
>NT_177880.1:1301143-1311056 GCF_000188095.3 Bombus impatiens | reverse complement strand
TTTTATCTATCTCTACCGGAGAGAACCGTCGCGGCGGCCATTAAACGTCAACGACAGGTCCCCGGATGACGAAGTATAGCCGATGCACAATGCCCCCGAGTGCAATCGCATCGAAACGAGTACACCGGCCGAGGCTTTGACGAAGTGCGTGCTACCTGAATTTATTTGTTTTTCGTAGATCCGCCGGAGCTGCCAGCGGTAAAGAGTTTTCGTTTGATATCTATCCGTGATTTTTTACTTTCTTTGCAACCCAACGTGTATGTATATGAGTCAGGTCCCGGATCGAACGCTTATCCGTAACGTTTAATCACAATGACGACGATATTCGTGTGACGTGGCATGGACACAACAAGTCTCTAATCCAGCCTCAACGTTTAGTTTCTCTAACACGAGATATCTCCTACTATGCATCAATAATTATTGGAACTGAATTCAAATCAGAGAATATTAAGCGGGAGAACTAGAGAATAGGATTCGTAGTGGAGATGTCAGTCTTGATATTGGCGCAACGCAATTTATTATTTCCATGACGTGGAATCGACGTATCTCAGCGCTTCGACGCCCATCGTAGTCAACCGTGAGCCCATCTAATTAGCGTCAAGCTACGAGTACCTCTACAGTCTGTCCCGACGTCAGCGTCGAGGGACTTGAATCAAAGCACACCCTCGTTTCTCCCGCCCACTACGTTCTGACTACTTAATTCCAACACTGGGCGTCGCCGTCCGTGATTTTAGATAACGCCGCTTCTTGTCAACTTGGACGTATTGTGACGTTAATTTCGCGATACTGGCACATATCGGATCGTCAGTCGAGGATTTTAATATACTATCGTATAATGGTCTAAACCTACAATAGATATGTGCAGGAACAATACCTAGCACCTTAATTGGCGCGTGGTCGGACGACCCGCGACGTGTCAATTATCTGGAAGATGGGAGTTCTGGGAATTACCAGTTTATCTCGGTTTCACTCGCACATCTGAGACATGAGGCAAGGCGTTCCAGTCGGTATCCGTAATATTTTCGGATGGAACGCGAAGATTTATAGCTGTTCCTACGTAAAGTGTAATCCAAAGAAAGTTTCTCGTATAGAACAGCAGAAAAAAGAATATAAAGAGATATTGGAGTTTAAGGAGAAAGAAAAGAACTTATAAGACAGTATTACAGTTGTACCGAACTCTTTGTACGATACGAACAAAATATCTGCAGTAGTTATTCAACTCGAAACTACAGAATTTTTCAACATCCGTAGACTTCTACGTGGATCCTGCCTATTCCAGAGCCTATCAACTCACAGACTCTACCCGTCAAGAAGGAAATGCAAAGCGAGTAAGGGATCGTTAAAACTTATTACATTCAGCTCGATGTAACTCGAATCCCTGAACAATCCCCGAGCGAAGAAAACCGGTTCTCTAATAATTGTGAAAAATTTCCATGGTCGTCCGTCCGCGTGTCGTTGATTTGCATTCTTTTTAGGTATGATCCGACAATGAAGTAGAAGGTTTCAAACACGCTCTGCCAGTCCAGACCATCCGGCATTTTCCACTGTAGACATAGGCCTGGCTTCGGCCAGGACCGAAGTCTAGAAATTAAATTTCAAACTGTCCGCTCCGAATACTAAGCAGCCTGTCCGTGCAAAAGCCAAACTAACCCTTCAGACCACCGTTCCTCGTTGCTTCTCGCTCTCACCCTTCCTTCTTTCTTCTGATCGTTCGTCTTTCCTCTATCGCGAGAACGGCGTCCGAGAAAGAGAGAGAACAATCGACGATGACAAGGAGAAAAGGAGAAGAGAAAGCCGAACAGGGATGGAACGGTGTAAGGAGATGAAGACGGCGAATGAAGAGGGAGGCTCGGCAATATGGCCGACCGGACGTCCTGTCAAGACAAGATATAAAGGACTCCTTGTCCCGGAGGACTTGGCACCTTTTTCCCTCCGGGCTCTTCATCTCTCTTTCTCACTCTCTGCCCCTCCGACACTCGTTTCCCTTCCACTTGTCCCTCCCCACAGTGTGTTTTTCGACTAGACCTCCCTGAATCATACATGTTGGAAGATATCGCAGCTACGTGACGCGACGAAAGAAAAAACTTGATTTCCTGACTGGAACGCGAGGCCTTTTATCCGTGATGTCATCTCGTCCGGATAATCCAGCTGATAGGAATCTGCCTTCGTCTGGATTATAATTTTCTAATGTCGTTTCAACGAACTGAATCTTGTTGAAGAAAGAAAATACTACGTTGGAGTGATAATAACGACGGCAACGCATAGAGAAACGTGGTCGTTTAAAAATTTCATCGAAATTACCAACGTGGATATAGCGATACACTGGATAATTGGAATAAAATTTTCCCTCTGCAAAAATTCCACTTTTCTAGGGCATTCGCATGGGCGCAACGCCTGCTTTGATCTACCAGCCGTCCGTATCTACGCGCAAGCACCTCGCTTCTCACCTACAAAGTCAATTTAATTGAGCCTGATAGTTTACGTTGTCCTCTTTGAGCCTCGCCGATATAATGCACGCGTAAAAGGATCAATTCTCGAGAAGTTATGCGCGCGAAACGCGCCTAATTACGCGAGGTGCGCTAGGAAGCTCGATACTTAGGGAACACACTAGCTATCTATAGTACCGGGATGAAGTTCCACTGAAAATTGTATCGTTGCAAATAGCTGTGCTCAAAGGCGCTCAAAAGAGCTCAAAGGAGCTCAAAAGATCCCAAAGGTATTCAAAATAGCTCAGAGGAGTTCGAAATCATTTTCTCTATTAATCTTACGAAAAAATTTCCTATTTTTTCTTCTCATAAGTGAATACATCATTATGTATTTTACGAGTATCTCTTTTCTTTTGTAAATCATGCATCCTTTCCTTTCGTTTCATAAATCAACGCCGATGTCTTTCTTAAAGCCTGTTCTTTACTGTAACCTAACTAGAAATTTACAATAATAACGCCGCGATATTTTTCAAATAATAGAATATTATGTCGTGACATAAAAAATACTACGTAATTGATACGAATCAAAACACGTTTCGATATTTCGTAGTCATCCAGAGAATTCTCTGGCGAAGAATCTTCAGTGTTTCTAGCAGATGCTTTTGACATTACATTCCGGTCACCTTATTTAGAATGCTGTCGTAAAATATCTGTCTTTACTCTACCTCGTGGAAATTCGCGAAACCCTAGAACTGTCTGCGATGCAATTTTCCGCGCGAAGATATCTTCGATGTTAGTGTCTCTTCGATGTACATATCTTTCTGCAGCATTTCAACGTGATCGGTTGTTATCGTTACGCTTGTTCCGTACGAGTTTCTTCCTGCTCGAAATAATCGATTCTGTTTATTATATCGAATATTGCTACGTAGGACAAACTTCATCAACGTTTTCCTTTTATGGTATATACTCTGTATCTTTCTTCTATTAAAATTAAAGATAGCAATAAAAATAAATGAAGCTGTAATTAATCCTGGTCCCACAAATACCCTGGAAATCGCAAAGAAATCCTCTTTGTAATTAGTCTAATTGATTCAAGCGATCAATGAACCGGATTATCATTTACCGAACTCTATGAAGATTCAATACCATCGACTCACGGTTACGAGTGCAGCGAATTATTAAATGGGTTTATTATTTGTTCTCATCGACTCCGCCATTCTTGTTATCTTCCAGCCCTTCCTTTGCGCAATCATGATTGTTAAATCAACCGTCTAAGTTTCTCGTTACTTTCACTACTAATAATATCCAACAAATTCATCGAATACAATGGACTATATTATAAACTAATAAACTTCGAACAAAGATTCTAATATTAACATACTTTGGGACACTTCGAGTATCTTTTCAAAACTGTGTCATTGCTGCTCGATGCTATTTTTGCTGCTGTGTAACTTGTCAATATCGTACGTATTACAAATCATAATAGAAATGTTTACAGAATATTTCACAGAAATTTCATCGATATAGGATCTAGTAAGTCTTCCTTCATCATCTGCATTTGCTAATTAAGAAAGTACAAACGAAGCAGCGCGTCTCTACTCGCAAGAAAATATTCTGCTGGAAATTAATTAACGTAAGATGGCCGGGTCGCTTCGTTCCGTCTAATAACAGCCAACTGCACGAAGAAGCGTAGTTGAAACAGCCGGCTAAGTGGCACAATAACGAAGTTAATTCGAAGATGCATCGTACACCGAACGGGGACAAAGAGGCTCGCTCGGGGACCATTTCTCGCTTGGTTACAGATCGATCCTCGATACCGTAATTGCCGTCGAGAGAAAATGAGATTCATGATTTCCTTTGACGGTCGGAATAAGTACATTAACCTCTGATGAACGGTGCTCGGTCGAGATATCAAAGTAATGGCACAACGAACGCAGATCAACGTGTCCAAAAAATTTACTTACTATTAGATGCCCTTAGGTTGTTGTTTACTTGACAACTTTGTCATTCGTTGCTATTTCCTTCTTCGATCGAAATAGGAGAAAAAGATTTCTCAACCCTTGTGCACTCGCGAATGAGATATATCTTAATAGGATGTCATTCATATCTCACGCAACACTTTTGAAGAAACTTTTTAATTCGCCCGCTTTCAATATTTACAGTTGTATATTGTTTTATGTAGAAAAATAAGATAAAGTAAAGGTAGAAAAAATGTTTGATTCTAGAGATATAATGTAACGCATACTAAGTTCAACGTCGTTAATGACCCACATCTCCGATAAGACACGTGAAATATCTGGTCTAAACTTTCATTAGACATCGCATCGTGAGATACATATACAACAGAGTTCCGTTTATCTAAACTCCATTTATTGGAAATTTCAGTTAGTGCTCGATTAAATGAACTTCTGCCGATTGAATTCACTTGTTTGAACTTCTATTATATAAACTCCAATTGTATGAACTATTTGTTCCCCGATGGGTTCCGATAAATGTAGTTCTATTGTACCATCTATAAACGCAAAAGGATTAACAATAATTCTCGGGGAACATCTGGGCCGAGCAAATTATCGACATAATTTCCATCATCTGCGTTTAATCCTTTTAATTTCATCATTTTCCGATACCTATATCGCCAGCTTCATACGTTTCATCAAAAGAGATTCCCTCTTGCGACGTAACAATTTTTTTATTAATCGATGCAATAAGAGCAACGAACGAACCCTGTACCATCAATGTTAAACTACGTTTCCTCATCGCAGCATACATTATGTGTCACGAAACGCCCGTCTAATTAAGTCAGCCGGTTAATAAAGATGGCGGACAACGAAGCAGTCGCAAGCGTTGCCGATAGGAAAGATGGAGTCCGCGTGTACCGGAACAAGGGACAAAGAGCTCGCTCTCGAGAGGGTTTCCCGCTCGACTATGGATCGAGCCGTAATGGATGGCAATTACTGTTGAGTGCAGACTATAATGCAGCTCGATAATCATACCGGCACTTATGTTCGTAAATGAGGTGAAGCTGCCTCTACAATCGGTATCGGCCAGGCTGAATTTATGCGGAACGGGATTCAGATACTCTTTCTGGATGTCGAAACGCGGGATCGAGAAAGACGGAGATGGCTCTGCGTTTGTCGCTAAATGATACGCGTTTCGAGCGCAGTTATTAGCCCGATAATAACTCATTATTTGTGAAAGCGCGTTCTGTCTCGATAAGCGGTGGCGAGAATAGAAAAATTCCCGGAACAGTGGCTGTTTCATTGGATCCCTCGATATTCGGTAGATTAATACGCCTCAAGACGTCGGGCTTGCAACGAGAGGAACGCGGTGAGATTGAAGTTGGAAACGGCCACATTACTCACTCCGGACATTATGAGATCATCGGATATCAGAATCTCTATACTGTACATTGTGAACGTAAATGTCCTCGTAAAACTCGAACGTTAATTCGTTCGTATTTGTTATAAGAAAGTGATCTCTATTAATTTCGAATGGCGAATATCATTTACTGAATTTGCGAATATCTATTTTTATCACCGTAACGAGAACGTGAGAGTAAATCGAAAGAACAGGATATAGCTAAGCGTAAGTTTATGACATTTAACGACTTCATAGCTGCAAACGCGAATGAAAGAGCAAACCGGAATGGCTGAATTTATGCGGAACGGGATTCAGATACTCTTTCTGGATGTCGAAACGCGGGATCGAGAAAGACGGAGATGGCTCTGCGTTTGTCGCTAAATGATACGCGTTTCGAGCGCAGTTATTAGCCCGATAATAACTCATTATTTGTGAAAGCGCGTTCTGTCTCGATAAGCGGTGGCGAGAATAGAAAAATTCCCGGAACAGTGGCTGTTTCATTGGATCCCTCGATATTCGGTAGATTAATACGCCTCAAGACGTCGGGCTTGCAACGAGAGGAACGCGGTGAGATTGAAGTTGGAAACGGCCACATTACTCACTCCGGACATTATGAGATCATCGGATATCAGAATCTCTATACTGTACATTGTGAACGTAAATGTCCTCGTAAAACTCGAACGTTAATTCGTTCGTATTTGTTATAAGAAAGTGATCTCTATTAATTTCGAATGGCGAATATCATTTACTGAATTTGCGAATATCTATTTTTATCACCGTAACGAGAACGTGAGAGTAAATCGAAAGAACAGGATATAGCTAAGCGTAAGTTTATGACATTTAACGACTTCATAGCTGCAAACGCGAATGAAAGAGCAAACCGGAATGTCGGCCTCTACTACCGCTCTCTTTCTCTCTCTCTCTCTCTCTCTCTCTCGCTGCGTTAATTGGACGAGTAATTGCAACTGTGAGTTCATAACTCGGCTTAAACGTGACTCACGACGGCGCGTTTGATGTTTGAAAAAATCGCGGTCTGCTGATTGTACAAGGATAAACGGCTAATTTGCTAGAACATAACGTCGCGTCAGTGCCAGCGATGCAAATTAATTCCTACATATGCCTGGACCAGCTTTTGGGACGAATGTTTACTTTTGATAATTAATTCTGGCGAAATGCGTCCCCCTCTACAAGTAAGTTCGCGAAATTAGCGAAAATCACGTACTATGATTGATGATGAATGGAAACCGTTGTATAATCGGAGAGGCCGATTATATGCCGTGTGAACGTTTATTCCTTGAGAGTGTTTAAAATTGTAGTAGAATGATACTGTCCAAAGTCAGGATTATATTTATATAGAGCGTTCTACAAAATATTTTATTTTCTTCTATTCTTCTATTAAAATTCTATTTTCTATAAAAAAAAAGAAATAAAAAAATAGTGAATAAAATATAAAGTATGACATCTTCTTTATATTTTATTCCTTTATCCTTTTAAGGAAAGGTTAGAAGATTATTTGAAAAAGAGGAGCTAACGGTTTTTCAATTTGAGATGCTGACGAGTAAAACTTAGGCTACACAAACGAATCACTGAGTCAAAGGAACAGTCTGCTCTCTGTTTCAGCCTTGATGAGAATGTCTTTCACTCTGCGCTGAAGCTTCTCTTTTCCTGCATTTGACACTTTCCATTTGTTCTCCAAAATCCTTCCCATTTCTCTCTGATCCTTTGTCTCTTACATGTAGACTATACTGTTATGTTCCTAAGAATATTTCACACACATCTTTCTCGCTATTAGTTCTCTAATTTCTAACATTCTATATAACAAACCATTCGAACATTTATATTTCAAATTAATTATCAATTATTGCCAAAGTTTTCCATACAATGGCAGAATTTCCTTTTCGACATACGGAGACCTTATTCTTCAGAATTTTTCTCGCAGGATCTCGTGAATAAACTTTACGCTGCAAAAGCTCGACGGTTCATAAACGACTTGACGAAGATCAAGCTCAGATCATTTGCTAAGCGAGACGTTAAAGTTCTTCTATCTGCCCAAATATCGATCAGGTAAGCATCCGCGTACAACTCTCGAGAGCAAAACTTCGTTCAAACTCTCTAAACTTTGTTGCACGTCAAACTATTTACGCTTCCTCCTCGAACATCAGCACGCAACAAATTAGCGAAACGCTTGTTCCGCGCACGATCTTCCGCATCATCGGGTATCTTCGCATTTCTTCCATGGAAGAATCGAATTGCTTGGCGTGCAGCAGCAGCCGAAATTTCTTCGTGCGACCACAGGAACTCATCTCGTTAATCTCCAAATATTCTCATCCGGCTTGAGAATATGCGGCGAACACGTACTCCGTGTACGTCTTCCACGCCGTACCGGTTCGTCTATCATCCAAATTGAGTAATAAACCCCGGCTTCCAGGGACTCGGCTACTAAAGCACTTTAAAAGTTAATCTTCATAGGTGCATCAGGTTCGAGCGTGGCGAAGGGACAAGCAAACGAACGATCCAAGTCCTTCCTTTAGGTTTATCACCTCTGCCTTATCGTTTCTACATCCCGGCCTTTATCAAGCTTCATTTTCGCCTTGGAACGCAACGCATATCTTCGTTCCCGCGGAAATTCTGCGAGCCGATGCGACAGGTGCCGTCTTCCGGCGAATATTTCGTTCCGTCTTGCGCCCTGAAGCGTGTCGCCTACGACGTTTCGACGTAATTACGGCCAGACGATGCTGTATTTCTCACGCTGCGAATGCAAACACTTCCGACAAAAAGCTATCCCATTCTCCGCCAACAAGCGCTCGCAGAAGCCTCGCAAAAGCATTAGGAGACGACCTTGCGACTGTCTCGAGTGATCCGACGCAAATGAACGGAAAGACGTGGAAGATTAAAAATGAAAAAGTAGCAACTGAACTGAAGGCTGAACATTGCGAAGAACAACTATAAAAATAAGTGAAGAGACGAAGAGATTGTGGTATAGTAGCGAGCTTCAACGTTTACGAACTTTTTACGTTTCACTCGTGAAAAATGTCTGGTTGAATAGACAATTAATTAATCGTTTGAATGATATTTGGTCGAGTTAGATAGGAGATGTGTCAGTTAGTAAAATTAACGATATCAAGGGAAAACGTAGGATAATGGAAAACCCAATAACAAAAGTTTCCGAAAGACTCTACTCCATACGTCCGTACTCCGCGTCACGAGAATATGGACGTTTTCGATATTTCATCCGGTTTCACTGGTGCCTGTTAATACCTCCATTTTCAAGCAAGGAAAATAAAATAGCATACTGCTACAGTATAGCCTGAGGGTCCTATAGGAACTAGAAACTGACTGACGAAAAATTACGTAATGCGATATAACGTGATTGTCGTTCGTAAAAAAATCCTGAACGGAAGATCTACTTGAAATCGAGGTCAAACGAAAGCAGACCAGAGATACCGGGGAAGACAGAAAAAGATGGGGAGAAAAAGACGTTAAAATACCTCGGTTGCTGAATTAGCAACGATCAAACAGTTTAAAATTTGTGTTAAGTGTTCGGTGTCGTTCTTAAGGCAATGGAGTAAATAATTTAGAAGAACAATGAGCGACAGTCCTGATATTGTACGATTCTCCTTTGTCTCTGTTTTGCTTTTTTTCCAACTATTACTACGGAAAATGTTTTGCTTTTCGCAAAGACAAGGAATTTTTTCCAGATTTCCAGGATTCACCTCGAATCTCGTGGCTGAATCATCGATACATATCATTCATACGATAGCAGACAATATGGTTCCTATGTCAAAGACAAGTTCACAAGTTTTGACTGGCTACGGCGTTCCACGATAATTCGGTAGATAAATGATTCATTGGAAAAGTTATGTCTACACCATATAGATGGGCCGTATCGATGGACGAATTTGAATTAACCAAGAAAACAGGGAGTAAGTATAGCTGCAGGGTCACGTTTCGACTCTTTAACGCAGCCACAGCCGCTGTAGATGCTACATTATAACGACCTTTCGTACCTGACATGTAATTATCGAACCACTCGAGGCTGACTACACTCCTGGCTAATTCGTTAACGCCGACGACCGGTCGATATCACCAGGTGTTTCGAGTATCGGCTAGCTTTAGTGACGACGAGG
>NT_177880.1:1248344-1300668 GCF_000188095.3 Bombus impatiens | reverse complement strand
AACGACCTCGTCGACGATCCTTTCGTTTCGCGTGTAATTGACATCGGAACCGCCAGCTTTGACATGCAAGCACAGCTACTGCAAATTTTGTAGAAATTGCTTTATGCTTCGAATATCAAAATATCGTGAATAATAGTCGGTGTTTTTGTTTCATAGAATATTCTTCTTTGCATATTTGGGGTCCCTTGTATGTTCAAAAGTAACTCAAACCAAAGCCAAATTGAGCGTGAACAATCAGCGCGTTATGATGAAGTAAGTTGCAACATTCGTCGCGACAATCGTGAGACAGGCCAAGAGAAACAGAAGAGGAGTGAGTCGCTTTGGAATCGAGACGAGACAAAGTTAGGCAAATGGATGTAATTCCTAATGGATGGAGGGTTGGACAATGTTCCCGGTCGGGATGAATGTTAATATCTGCTCGGGGACAGAATCGCAAAGTTTTCAATTAACGCGAGGAGAACGAGAATTAGACTAGCCGAGGGAAGGCTGCACGCCCAATGAGTCGTCTCTTGCGGGATTACGTCCTTTCCCTCGGACGTTGGATAACCGTGGCTATCGTAGCCAATTATTCAGAGATGACATTTCTTTTTCAACGATAGCTTCGCACATGCAAAGACAAAGGAAAAACATTTTTCGTTATAGACAGCCATAGATTTAATCGGCCATATCTTTAAGTCTCGATACAGCACGTATCGAGTAAACTTGAAAGACGTGACATCAGATGTTGCACCATTAGGATTCCAAAGGACACTTCGGAACTCCGCCAAGAGTTTCCCAGATGCATGCAACAATCGGATTGGATTACCTGCTCGACTGCTCGAGATGTACAGTTGTGAGTGACGAGAGGATATTGTGATCGAGTTTGAAGGATTTGGAAGGGGACGTGCGATATTTAGCGGCGGAGTTGCCTATTAAATGCAGCTACCTCTAATCCCTAACACCTCTATGAATCCAATCTTCCGATGAAACTTCGACAAATCGTATAACACGAGAACGGGGTCAAATATCAACTGTCACAGATCGAATGGGAATATTTGGCAGAATCCACGTTGGAATACCAAGATAGAATACGATACCAGGAATAGGAATACCAGGATAGAAATATTGTTTTCTTGCATTTACGAGCGTTCTTTTTTTGGAATTTTAACCGACTTTGCAACTCTGATTCTCATATCGAGATTCCAGTATGACTGCAGCTACGTCGGTACGAGATATTTTCGATTCGATAGGATTTCGTATCAGGATCAATATCATTTCCATAGCAAATCGAACCAATAGCAAACCAACACCGATCATATCAATTCCATTCATAACGATTTTCATGTCAGAGATGTATCTCAAGGAAAGATAGGAGTTACCTATATCTCTCCTTTGCTTTGGTCCTTCCCTTTGAATGCAATTTCAGTCGCCTTAATGGTATTGCGGAAAGATACAGCGATATTTCAGGACGCGGATGCCACTGGTCTGGCATGGCATCCTTCCACGTTTATGACACGGTTTTACAGAATCCTCGCGATAAGATCCAGGCGAGAATTGTGAATCCACTGACAGCAGATAAACTCGGGAAGCAAAAGGTAGGATAGCGGAAGTGGATGAAGGCGCGGGAACCTTGAAGTTTATTAAGATTAAGAACTTCATTCGTAGTAATTCCGGCTGGAGAGTATACCGTGCCATCCTTGCCTAGCTTTTCCTATCTTCCTAAGAAGAGATGGAACTTGCCTGGGGAAAACGGAGCGGGCAAACAGAGGAAAGGGCACGAAGAGGGCTGTACGTTTGCCTCGAAACGCCTGAAAGGTATTATAATTATTTCACGAGAACTGGGATTATTAAAACGGAAATAGACGCCTCCCTGAGGGAAAAACAGGCCCCGTGGAATGTATTACCCTCATGTTGAAAACTTTATTCCATGGCCGACTTGTTTGCTGATTTTTAGTTGAAATTTCGCGTTCCTTTTATCTTCATTGCCGACTTTCACCCAAGGAAGGGGCCAACAAAGAGAATTCGAATAGAAACGGAAGATGAGAAACGGGAGTTGAAATTGAACGCCGCATACTTTATGAGTATTCTCGCTGAAATTTGTGTAACTTTTGATTGTCTGATTTGCGGATTGATTCGTGTTTCAACGAACTCGCGAAACTGCTAGACCTAAATACTGAAGGATTTATGAAGCAGGAAATATCCAGGAAATTCTGTAGAATGATGAAACATAAATGCAATAACGTCTTTTGTCGATTGTTACGATATTCGCATGCCAATATCAATATCTATTTTTATTATAAAATAATTCAAAGAACCAAATATGTAGAACCCTCGATCAAGAATCATTTAAATCTACGAACTATCGAGTTTCATTTCTTCACCCCTGAAGTTCTCCAGTTCATTCAGGCTCTCAAAGCTTAGTACACGTATTTACGAGTGCTTTCAATGACAACAGTTTTAAAATTGGATCTTTAGCACATCCACACGTCTCGATCAACTTGTGGCGTTGGTAACAATCGTAACTTCAGCGATCTCCTTCGCGTTCTTCCAAGGGAGCAGGTGTATAAACATTTTCGCGATTGAAAATAACGGCACGGAACGTTGCCATGATATTCTCTCCGCGGAGCGTGGTTTAAAATCGAAGACGCTACCAGGGACCTGGTTCACGACACGATTAATAACACTTAGGTAGCTCACGAAGGGACGCAGGCTCGCTGTGTCTGCTGATATTTATTAGAATTTAGTGGGTGGCCATTACTTGGTGCTGGGACCACTTTTAGAAGGTGGCGGCACGGCGGTGCTACGCGATCGTAACTGCAAGAGTTCCAACGAGCTTGTTCCCGACCATTTTCAGGTAATTGTGATCTACGACGAGCCTGGTTCTCGTGCGAATTATTGTGTCGTAGAATTGTCGTTTCGGGATACGGCAAACGTTCATCCGTTTTAAACTTCAAACTCGAGCACGAGGTTACACATACGTGCAACTTGACCGTTTCACGAACCGCTTGCTGCACGTTATTCGGCTTTATTTAAAGCGATTCAAAACCCTCTTGGAATTCATTTTAAGAGCAGCTTATATCCATGGTAATTTAGTTCTAATTTCTGACAGATGTGGTTGAATCATATCTGTAGAATACCTTGTGAAATTGATAAATGTCTAACGTCTAACAGTCTTTTATGTCAGTAGACGGACATAAAAGATTTCTCGATATCACGACATGTGACTTTTTGCGATCTCTTCGACAACAGCATCATCGTCTTTATTCTTTCTTATTTTCGAGCTTTCACGTTTCGAACAAGACCTGCAAGCCGGCAAAGAAACCTAACAATATTCCTCGAGAGAAGCGGGTGGAAGACTTGAGAAGTTCCAAACAATTCGCGCTACACGACCGTTTTCCACGAGACAGAGTATCGTTACAATGCCACAAAGGGCAACGGTATTCCGCAGAAACGCGCAAACAAAAATTTGCATTTCACCGAAACACTGAATACATGCGCATTGCGCATTCATTCTTTACCGATTTCTACGATATGGAGTCTGTTATGTAGTAGTTTTATTTCCTCTTTGTACCGCGTATTACGTTTCGTATTGTATTTGTTTGAGCACGCGTATAAAACGTGACATCGACCGAATCTTGTTCACGGTACCAGCGACAGAGAACGGGAAAGGAAAGAAATTGAGTTTCTTTCACTGCCAGTACTGGATGATAGTCGAAGCTATATGGTCGTTAAAAAGGATACTAGATCATTAATCGAAAAATCTTTGGAGATAGAGCTCACTGTATATATAAAGTGCTTTACTGTCGGGATAATAACTGTTTCAGCGGCAGAATTTTTAATTGGTCCTTGTAGGCGCTCGTTAGGCGAGCACGAATACCGACAACGTTGCTGGTTCGAATTAATTAGACAGTCTCCCGTCATGTGTCCATATTAGTAAAAAAGAGTATAATTTCGGCGTTGCATCGTCAATAATGTTGTGTGAATTTTGATAAATTTATGGCTCAATGAGAGACGCGAAAATAAAAGTTGCATAGCGAATTTTTCAATATAGCTGTGACGGTAATAAAAATTAAAATCGCATCTGCAGTCTTTTCATTAGTTATTTCTGAATACTTTTCAATGTATTTTATACAGACGTATTATCATCTATTTTATGTCACGCGAAATATTCTGATACGAACGTGAAAAGCGAGAATCGTTACTATCAAAGTTGTTTCAGAACACGAAAGTTAGACGATTCCTTTCTAGCGTTCCGCCGACTACTTTGCAATTTCTTTAAGTGGAACACTTTTAATCGTGTGTACCAGCTTTTTCGATGAAATTACTTGGCCCGTCTAGGCGAACCCTTTAATTTTCTTCCATAAACTTCGACGCTTCCCACATTTTAGTTTCAGGCACAGGTTCGCCAGCCTGTTTGGAGAAGTTCCGGCAAGTTCGACCGTGATGTAACCACGATCCCTTTCACGAGCGGAGCAGAGAAAAAAAGCAACCGATTTCTCCCTTTATAAGTCTTGTAATACACGGTGGTTTATTAATAACGCTTGCCCTCTTCGTAGCCGCATTTCAAGAGAATTTCTCTTTCCTTGACGGTAACGCAGAAACAGCTTTACTGGCGCGGACACCTGATCAATGTTAAAATTGAATTCATCGAGGAACGACGGTGCACCGTTATAAATATTATATTTGCCTGCCAGTGGAAATAAGTTGTGCAAGACACTCTTTCAACAAAATATTTTTCGGTCGAGTTGTTTCGCTCCTATTTGAACTCCTATTTAAAAAGGTATTTTTCAATTTTGTAATTTTATCGAGCTGATCGTGTAATTTGCAACGCAGACCGGGTACTTAAACGTAATTATAGTATATACACTGTGGAGCAGCTCTGTAATTTAAAATTTTCCTTTCGTGTGTTACTTGCAGATGAAATTGATTATAATTCATACAGTTATACGCAGGCGAGCAACTTTACAACGTTTTATCCCTATAAAAGAGCAATAAAAGTGCGTTTTATCAAGTTGGTAAAAGGCCATTAAATACCCGTGAAGTTCAACGTCAAGACGATAACGCTGTATACATTCCTGGAAGACCGAAGTTCGAACGGCTGTTAATTAACTCATACCACCTGCTAACCTGCCTGTAATTCACTTTGCAGTTACTAGTTACGCGTCCAGGACCCTCTAATGCGCTTTTTATTGCGCATCCGCATAGAATTTCATAGCAAAATTATAAATTACATTTTCAACCGTTCCACCACCAGAAACTTGGACACTCTCTGCCAATATTACGGGTGCTGGTAGTGCTCATTTTCAATTAAAGTTTAATGTATTATGCGTTTACGGAAAATATCGTTTACCCGCCCAACATTATGCTATTACTTCCTCCCTTTTACGTAACACGATAACCTTTCACGTCAAAGTGCTCAGTTTTCTAATTTCAATGTACGAATGAAATGAAACGTTCAATATTTTATTTCACTGTTATAGATTCTTCCTTTTCCGCTGCATTCATATGAATCTATATACAGGTGGTTGATAACTGGTGGTAGAAGCGGAAAGGGGGTGATTCTACACGAAAAAAGAAGTCGAAAATATAGAATAAAAATTTTTCGTTTGAGGCTTTGTTTTCGAGAAAATCGACTTTGAATTTTCGGTCGGTAGGCGTGCACTTTATCACGTATCGTTGTAACGGGTCTCACTGTAGATCGTTGTCTCGATTGACGTTATTTTTAAATTTTTAAATTTTTAAATTTTTAAATTTTTGAATTTTTAAATTTTTAAATTTTTAAATTTTTGAATTTTTGAATTTTTAAATTTTTAAATTTATAAATTTATAAATTTTTAAATTTTTAAATTTATAAATTTTTAAATTCTTATTCTATATTTTCAACTTCTTTTTTCGCATAAAATCTTCTTTCCGCTTGTATCACCATTTACCAACCAACCTGTATATATGTATACTGTATATTAACCTGATACAACGTCCGATAATTCTTCCTGATCACTCGATAAAATTCGAACGAGTATAATACCCGTATATCAACTCGTTGCTCCAACAGACCACGCAATGACCATTCCATTAACTAAAAATTAAGTATAGAAGTACCAACCCGATCATGTAAATTTACTTAGCAGCCAAGCAATTTATTTAACTGTTACGCGGAGGAAACATTATCCGCCATTTACCGTTTTTCATAATTGATGACGGCGTTCGATAATGCCGTTGTTAATTTTGAAACCACGATAATCGGCTTAGCTGTGGAAAAATTTCGCGTATTCATAAGGATCCATTGGTAAACCGTTCCGATCGAGAGATCGCGCGGACTGTTGAAATGTCTGTTCTCCTGTTCTCTCCATGATGGACCGTTCACGGGAAATGGGCTCGCCGCCATTATGGAAAGCCGCGATTTTGGTTAATGGCGAACATGACAACGCTATAAAGTACAGGTAACTCGCTATATTTCAAGGGCCGTAACAACGGTTGCAATAATAATGTAGCGAGAGGTTAGTTATTGCAAGGAACAATGCACTGAATTTAAGACATTTTCCCGAACAGAATTGAATACAGACAGTCGGTTAATCTGTACGAAGCTTAAGAATTATTACGACGTTAAAATCGATCAGTTTAATCGAGTAGCGGCGCTGCTTGAATCGGTTCATATAACATTGTACACTGTTAAAAGCTGTTTAATAGATCAATATTTATATTTTAATCAAAACCACGTGTTACGCAGCTTAAAACCCAACTTCTCTAACATATTGGAGTCTGAAAAATAAAATTCCCGCAATAACGAACTTAGACGATGGACGAGTCGCGCAGCTGCGTATCGGATCAAAAATTTGGGAAGCCATCGTAACCATCTGACACCGTAACGAAAGTTTCGATGGACCGATATCAAAGTCTTTTTACGACAGTGGCACGATAAATAAGAGAAATTGATTGTTCCACGCAGCTCAGGAGCCGATCGTATACCATGCATAAATTACCAACTTCGCTAATTCATCGCCGATAAAGTTTCCTCCTTTGATTACGTTCGATCAGGATCCAGCGCTGCGAGCCAGATATCACTGGCTTTATCGAAAATTTCATTCTAATTGACTTCGAGAGTCGGCCGAATGCCTACGGCAATTTATTCCGTGCTACTATATTCGTGGCTAAAGCTTCCTCCTCGTTGCAGTGGAAGAAGAAACCATGAAGCGCGAAGAAACTAACAATCGAATCATACACGTAGTGGTATTTAACTTCCATATTTCGTGTAAAAGATTCGATACATGTGATTTATCGCAAGTTTGTTTGATTTTACACAATCATTGAAGACATAACGATCCATCACCTTCTCTACATCTATGTGCAAAGAAAAGAAGAAAAGCTATTCGAGAAGCCCAATCGCAGAGTCAAACTCGATCAGGTAAAAAGCATAGCAAATGGTACGAGAGGGACACGTTGACTTTCGTTTCGAGAGAACGAACGCGGAAATACGAACAACAAGCGACGTATAAGTGGCCGCCATTCTCATACTTCTGGCGTCGCCCGAAACTTTCGTCCCGCTCGAGAGTCACGGCGCCCGCTGCAAGTTTTGGATTCAAAGACTGAGAAGGGTAGGTGCCGGTGCAACGGGGAATTGGGTCAAGCCTGTGTGACGTAATGAAGGGAACCATGGGAGACAGAAGGTGAAGAAGAGAGGGGCGTAATGTCCTGTGGCGTTTCGCGGACGGGCGCAAAGTGGTCTGCGAAGTAGCGGCCCAAGTTTGACCCTTTTCGGATGCATTAAAGTTGGCCCGACGACGGCACAGCCCCTTCGCACCATGGACCTTACAATGTTGGAGAGATTAGAGCAAGGATGAGGATAGTGGACGCGTTAAAAGAAAAGTTAACCCGGAAGTTTGCCGCGCGAGCGCATCCATTAGACGCGAATAAAACCGAGTAACCAACGCCACCGAGAGGAGAACGCCTAGATTCAGGTAATTATAAATTATCGAAGCGGCTCCTTTGTTCGCCTACCCACTAAGCCTGAGTAATTTAAACGAGATTATAACGGAACGATGGTAATATATTATATTAATTAGAAGGAGCAGTATTAATCGCGAACCAACCTAAGAACTGACACCTGGATACCACGGAGGTATTGTTTATGGAACAGCTTCAATGTTATTTGCGATTTTGTCTTAAACGATTTCTTGTATAACGAGCAGCGTTTTTCTTGATTTTCCATTCTCAAGTTTTCAATTATCACAGTACGCGTATTTTCGATCAATTGGCTAATGAAGTTGATTAATGATTCATAACACGTTGCCTAACGAGATGGTTAAGCATAAAATTTGAAAAGAAATCGTACAAGAAGATCGTACAAATTATACGTATCGAAGACAAAGACAATCTTTAACAGACACGCATCTCTTCACAGTCGCAGAAAATCGTGGAACTTTTTCCCAACGACTGTCCTTTCCTCGCACATCGTAATGTTGCGAAAACTTATTTCTGTCTTTTGCGTGACACGGTAAGAAATGCCCGCATACATCGTCTCAACTATCCCAGAAAATGACGGGTCGACGAAGCATCTTTTTACGACAATCTACACGACTTCGTCTCTTCGCGTCATGCTTCTCTTTTCTCTGCCAAGCTCGCTTCTCTGCTACGCTACGGATTTACCGGTAGATTGGATATATGTGGTTTATACGTTATTTTTCCAGCCCCTTCAGGGGTGACTGCAGCCAACCCGAAGAGGCCAGAGAGGAGATGAAGAAGTCGAGGGATCGCAGAGATAACAATGTGTGGTCCGACTGGGCGGGTACGTCGTACTCTACTCCGCTCCGTCGTGATTTTCTCCTCGTTACGCGCGTCTGCTCGCGCCATTCCTCCCTTTGTCGGCTTTTCCATTTATTCCGCGCCACACTCGTTACCTTTGGCACCCTATTCGAACTCGATGACTACCTGTCACGCGTCGAATAAGCAACCTCACCCTTTGTTAGTCCTACGTTCTGTCCTTTGGCGCTTTTAACCGAAATTCGATGAAAAAATCTCTGAGCAACGCGTCGAGTGAATTATCGAAATATAAAAATCACGTTGTAAAATCCTTGTAAGGAGGAATGTTAGCTTTACAATGTTTATTTCGTTATCTGGCGATACCAGTAAATCGAATCGCGATTTCAGCTGTTCATATACCTCTCCGTTTTATTTCACACGAACAACAAGGGCGAATGTTTCACGTCTACCATTTCACGGGCCAATTATTTTCCGAAACACCCTTATGATTACGGTTTCTTGCTCGAACGCCAAGTAGTACGCGATCTTACGTTACAATTAACATTTTAGCGGCAGCACGAGAGAGCTTATCCTGAATATAAATCTGTAAATTAACCTTCTACCTCCGTATCAATCTCCACCTGTTCGAGCATGGTTCCAACGACGTATAAACACAAACTTGCTCTCCCTTAAATTGGATCGCAGTTTTTCCCAAAATCGTGCGGTCTGATCAAGATTGGTTGGGATAATAGACGCTCTCTGTCACGTCATTCGTCCATGAGATTTTCCGAACGCACACGATCGCCGGCGCTCGACCGCACGCAATTACGGTTATGACTTTTCCTAGAGGGATCGTGTCGTTTCGAGTGCACGAGCGAAAAAAGATAAAAAGGAATATACGAGAACAAGGGGGTGGGATCGGGGGGAGGGTGCGTTGGTACGGCAGCACGTAGTCAATATTTGCATGCCACGAGTTGGCCGGAAGTACACTTCAGCGACAGAGACAAGAACCTCGTGCCTGGCCAACCACTCTTTCCGGCTTGGACTCGCCCTTCCCTCCGCACGAGCGCAGTCAAGGGTCGGCCTTTCGAGGACCCTTCTGTTGCCGAAGCCGCAGAATTGCATCTCGCAAGATTCTCCCGTTCCTCGCCCCCTTTCTAGCCCCGTTTAAGCTCCTTACAGGCAACCGCAACCCTCTCTCGTTTTCTGATGACGCGCTGCGCGGCAGATAATTATTTCTTAGTCGTGGCAATGAGAGTCCCGTAGAATCGCGATGACTGGATACTCGATGACACCCAACGGCCTTTGTGCCGCTAGAGTAAAATAGGTTAAATAGGGAAGACGGGATGCAATGTCACCGAGTACTGTTCTTCGAAGAAGAAGTTCGAGGAGCAAAATTTGATTACGTTTTAGCAATAAATGAATGCTGTTGAGGGACGACGTTGTTAAAGTGAACGCGAGCAATTTGAATTTGTCTTAGATTAACTTGTCTACATTTAATAATATAACGTTTATCATTTTGCATTGAAAGTATTAATTGAAATTGTAAATGTGAATAAGAGGTGCTTGTTTCACTTATGTGCAATTGACTTTGACGCCACGCGTTAACGATTTAAAGCGCAATTTTATTTAATAAAATACAAACAAAAGTGGAAGTAAAAATTGTTAATAAAAACATCAATTCTCCTCGGTACATGTGACTAAACAAAAGAATCTATAAAAAAGCACTGATATTGGAAATATCAATTTAATCGAACGATTATTATAAAATTCAGTCAAAGGGACGAGACTCGAAATTTTCGATCATTTTATCGTTGCCGTTTCATAACAAGCAGTCGGTATATACGTGTTTCATTGCACGCACATGTTACCTTGTTCGTTCATTTTGTCGTAAATAAATAAAAAGTTTGCTTGTCCGATTCGATGAAATTGTAAAAATATCAGGATATCGTACAAAACAGTTGCAATTACTCGAAGCAAGATATATCCATCGATGTTCCTGTTTAAAAATTTCCCGTCTACAGCACACGCAATCATCGTAATTAGCTCGTTGCGAATGGTTACAGAGTACCTTCGAGTCGAGACGCGGATGTATTTCAATTAAAAGGTATCAAACGAGGCCAGTGAATTTAAACTCGACGGAACAGAACGAAATCGAGCTGCGTTAACATAAATCGATATTTCAGTTTAGTCGCTTCTTCGCGTCACCAGAGATTTCGCATTTAAATTCACTCCCTTTCGCAGCCACCTACCCACCTATGTATCCCTATGGAAGGCACACACATTTACTCAAGAGATTTCGTAGGAACGCTTCGAACCGCGAAACCGAATATTATTCCGGAAGTTCGCAACGAAGAACGTGGCGCACGATCGACGCACAGTGTGGCTTGTATTTCTAACTCGACCCGATGCCACACGTGCCATTACGATATTCCAGATGCCAAAAGTCCACGAAAGCGGTGGTCGAGCCTTCAAAATTTTGAAACTTTCCTCAAGAATATGGAGGAGCAAGTTTTCGCTATACGAACGACCGGATATACATACATATATTTATATATATATATAGTTGTACCTATAGACATAGATATAGGTATGTATAAATGACTGAAGAGAGAAGATGGAAGAGCGAGAAATATACATACATACACGAGGATAAAGAGAAACATAGAAAATTCTGGACACTTGTTCCATGCAAATTCGAGCGAGGCAGCTTCGATTTCATCATGAGAAAGATAGAGAGAGAAGACAGTGTGCGCCTTCGATTTTACGCGGGCAATATCCACGAGATACGGACTATCATCGAAGTGCTACAAACTGAGATACGAGAATTATAAAATAAACCAGCGGCTACGATGAAAGGAGGCGAAATATTCTAGCCACGTGGCTCGGAAATTGAAATATGGCCAGTCCGTAAGCGTCTCGTAAAATGCGAACGAACCAAATGACTCGGGAATATTCGAATTTTCTGTTGGAAACGAGTAACGCGGTGATACTCGTATGTAGGTTATAATGCAAATATATTGTCTTGTGCAGCAGGGTTAATAGCAAAATGAAAACGAACTGGATTTTATTTTATGGAAAATTTAAGCGTACGTCGTCGAATGAATTTCGTCTGAGAGATAATGAAATACGATTCGAATAGCATTAGACGATATCGATTTAATCGGAGATATTCCCGTGAAATGTATAGTACATGCTGTGCGATTTTATTCAAATCTATACAAAGATCGAATCCATACGGATTAGTATTTCAAAATAGCAAATTCATTTTGCTATATATTCGCTTTTTCCGAATATAACGATACAATTTGACGTTTAATCCAAGCTGTTTCCATTTCATTCGATGTGTGATAGTAAATTTTGAAAGATAGCGTTGGTGGTATGTGCCATGCAAAAAGCAGATCCTAGTTACCCGTAACGTAGCGACTATTTGGACGAATAGTACAACTGTAGCAAGTGGAAAGCAAGCATTGCAAAGGTACAAAACTTCCATGTTCCATGCAAATTCGATTGGCAAGTTCGATTCGAGGCGACGCGGCGTGATTGTGGCCAACACAGGGTCACACCTTCGAGTACGCTCGCAGCTAATATCCGCAAGGTACGTGGCAGTCGGTGTGGCGTGGCCGAGAAATTCGTGGGAAAGCTGCTTGAAATTCATCGAACGAGCCAGCCAACCATCTAGGGATCCGATACTCTACGAAGTCGCGATGCTGGACCTTCGCTGGGTGAAATTGAAAACTCGATTTAGACTTAGATTCCGCGAGACACTAGTTCGACTAAATCATTCCAGAGGAGAATTTCCGAGCATTTGTTTGAGGAATCAGTAGACGCTGAAGTTAAAGTAGGTACATCATCCAGTGAAACGATCACGTTCTTTGCCCAAATCTTCGTGGTAATCCTCCACGAAATTTCAAAGTTGCTCGGCAAATTTTGTCGAATACGATTTCCTGATAAAGCAGATTTCGTGACTGTCTGAGAAGGCGTCTCAAACGCCCTGCGTATTTCCTTCCATTCTATTCTTCTCGAAAGACCTCTGATTCGAATCGTATATATCTAGTTTCCGATTTCAAAGAATACAGAATAGCATTTATGTATTTTTAGTAATTGCGATCTTCCCCACTTTATTACCATGATAATTAAATTATAGACTATACGTTTCTTTGGTAATCTCGCTCTGAATCGTGTGATTTGTTTGCTCGATGACGCGAGATTACCAATTCTTCATAACACGTTCCCTTTTTGTTCCTGTCATCGATCAATAACTTCAACGATTTCACACAGAAAAATGCAAATGGCAAATGGACATCTAACGCGGACGATTCATGTTTTACGACAAAAAACTAGCTCAGAGAAATCAGAGCAACAAACAAGTTATGCCGTAACGTACGGTACGCTGTTTTCGGTTCATTCTCTTTTTTGTCCTCTCATCGTATGATTCGATCTAAGGCACGGCGCACCTGTCTTTATTCACCGCGCAATACGGATATAAAAATGTTCGTTTCTTCGTGTGAAATCTCGGGTTTGCCTTTTTCCTCTTTCTGGAGCCCAGCCGGTTTTATACGCGCTCACGTACGCCAGAGCTCTACATCCACGAACCGGAAGTTCACCGTAAATCCTGCCAGCTAAAGTCGACGCATCATTTCCATATAGATTCTACAGCGTGGGTCTTTCCATTTACCAGGGCGTTTGCTTTTCTCATCGTCGATCGGGGCGACGATCGGTTCAAGCATTTCGCGATCGTGTAGCGAAAACGACGGGATCAATTGTTGTCACGTTACGTGTTGCGCAATTGAAGCGTTGATGGAAAGAACGTTAGAAACTTGTGCGAAGAAATTACGGTGTAAGATGATAGTAGAATGATAGATACACTGGTAAGAGCTTGCATCGTATCACGAGAGTTTATTAATAATTTATATGGCTGATTCAATTTATCAGTTGACAGTATCATAATTGAAGGATCCGATGCAACAAGGCGGTAGCTTCGCTTTCCAGTAATTTGAGTAAACCAACAAAAACTAACTCACTTTTTGAAACGTGTTGTAAATTCACGATTAACGTTTGCCCTATTGAAAATGAAATCTTTCGTTGCCTTTCGATAAATATAGTTTGAATGTTATTGCTGCATGATTTTCGATGGGAATTAGTGGACAACTGCTAACGATACCGAGATGTGTCCACGATGATTGCAACGAATTCAACAATATCGGTTCGATCGAGCAACTCCTCTCCGTGTATTTTAGCATTTCTTCAGGTATTATTCGTCGTCCCACGTTCAATCGGAATTCACCTGGCGATATTGCGAACGACGGCGCGCATAATCGGCGTCTTTCGACTATTTCTCCATTCTCGTATTGGCAGAGTTGTTTCCTCCCCGCGGTAGGACACAGCGTCTCCACGAAATGACACCAAATAACAGCCGCGTGCGGTGAATAATATTCGCGTCGTATCGTGCCGGTTTTCCAGCGCCGTAAATTCACGGGAATTTATCGCTACGCGGCAACGACATAATAAATAGGGTACGTCTCTCTGCGCGGCTTTTTGACAAGCCGAGGAGCGTCCTCGTGTCGGGTCCCCCGCTCTTCTCGCTTTTTGTTCGACTTGCACAAAAGTAAAATGAATGACGGGACACGCGATAGCATTGTAACGCCGGCGCGTGAATCTCGTCGCGATTTACCCTCTGCGTGGTGGTTGCCACGTGTTCCACATCCAATCCATTCCATGTCGTTGGCGTGGAATTGCACGCGCGCGATTACTACCCGTTTCGTGATAAGCGCTGTAAGTGCTCTAATTTATATCTTTGCGCTCTAGTTAATTGTTATTCTAAGGTAATATTACATAGGGTGCGTCATGCAATCGAAACGAGGTACAATGATGATGAAAAGAGAGTGGTGGGTGCATCAAGTTTATTTTTTAGTAAATTTCTGTTAAATATTCGAACGAAATTCATTCAGGAATTATATCGAAGCACCTTTGTTAATATGATTATACGACGATGATTGTACAATTGCGGGGTCTACATCGTTCCAACAAGATGACGTAAACGGAAATTATGCTATGTATCCTAGGGACGGAGATAGGCTTGCCGGACAAGAGTTACAGTAGTGTTTCCTGATTCCGCTTTAGTGTCTAACCAACACTGTTTGGACCTTAATCTTGCCATACATCTATATTTCCATTTTGGACTCAATTGTATTTCCCAGGCATCACAAATTTCTCAAATCAGAGGAAAATGTGAGATCATCGTCAATATATTTGATTCAATCTCACTAACTAGAAAAAGTTGGAATGACTGAAATTCAATATAACAGGGAGCAACATGTTTTGAAGGAACTCTTACAGGTAAACTTTTTTGTAACTCGAAGTTAACACTAGTTAGTTACCGAACTTTTTTGATAACCTACAGGATGAATATTTTAAGCAGTTGCATTTTATATTCAACAAGATTCACAATTTTCGTAAAAAGATCTTTCAACTTTCCAAATAATCTCATTTTATCTATTTACTGTCTGTACCGTAACAACTCCCTTGTCACAACTTTCTCGATAACACTTAAGTTTTTCTCAAGATTTCCGAGTACCCTCCAACATCTTTTTATCAATTGAACCAATCCCATCTTATACAAGCAAAAAGTCCACTAGTCAAATAATTATTAATAACCGAATAAATATTAACAACCATCAAACGTCAAGAGCTGAACTTTTAGTATAAACTTTATCACCACTTTATATTGTAGTTGCGCTAATTCGTCCTATGTGATCACCTTGCGATTGTCTCATAAGCGAATTCCAAAGGTACGAGTCATTCGGTTATCGACTTACTCGGTAAAGAAGAGGTATCAATCATTCGTGTACGCACGGATTCCTCGCGGTACGAGGATAGTCGGCCCGGTAACCCTGGATACCAACGGCAATCAACGTCGTCTCTCAGTTGGGAGAGCGAATCCAGTTGCTGGAGTATCAACTCGGCAATGCACGTGCTGGCTCTCTGCGCACGCAGAGTGCACGGCTTTGTGCGCCTCTTGTTAATTAAGGTCCGCTCATAATTGGCCACGTACACAACCGCGCACGTAGATTCGCGCGTATACACGCGCATGCACAGATAGACAGCGCGACGAAGACCGTAACAGGCATTTGTAGTTCGCTACAGAGACGCCCTTGTTCGCTTCTGTTTGTCTGAATGGCTGTGCACTTGTCCAGTCAAGGGATCGGAAATAGGCCGATCCGAACGATTCCGAGTCTCATTAGTCGAGACTCCGTGTTATATGAATGCCTTTCGATTATTGTTGAGGAGTATCATTAATGTCAAGCGGAATTTTTAAAGACTAGAGAAGTGGTACTAAATATTCTTAGGAAATACACATATTACGATCATTTAGAGTTAGCCTTTAAACAATTTATGAAAACAGTTAATTTAAATATTCGATAGAAATTGTTGATAAATGATCTTCTTCCAATTCTATTAACCACCATACGGGATGTACTGTAAACTTTCCAAACCACCTAACTCATCAAAAGCAATTTGTATATAGGTAAACACGATTATCTCTCGTGATTCTTGGTCTGAAAATTACGGCGAGGGCAAAGATCAGGTTTCGATTGGATTGGCCAAACTAAAACAGCGTATTGCCATACAAGCGGTTAGATATCGAGAATCGTATCAAAGTGTTATTCGGTTACGTGTTAGGACGCCGAATAACGTGTAACGCTAGCTAGCATCTTAGTCGCAAGTTTCTGCCTCCGTAATTTATCCGCCATTACAATCGAAACGACACCGGCCGCGTAATCAAGCATTTCGTCGCCGCCAGTTATTATCTAAATATACGCGACGCTGCATGATTTTCTACTAATTTACATCCGAAATTGGAACGATGTACGATATACAGGCTCGTAGCACGCCGCTCGTGTCGATCGATCTCCGCATCGCTCGAGCATTTTGTTTCAACCAACTATGTCGCGTGCGAATTTCACCTTAATTAAAAGCGTCACGTACGATTGTTGAGCTGAAGGATTGCGAACAAGCCACGGTTCGCGCGCGTAAAAACCACCAGCTTATAAATCAGCCGGCCAACCGAATCCGCTCCCCTTCGCCGATCCTTTCCCTGTTCCCGTGAGATTAAAATTTCGCGTGGGCAAATTTCGCGACAATCACCGTGTTGCATAAAGAAAGTATAGCAACAATAAGAAAGTATAGTAAGAAAATAAGGCGTTGATGTTAGCGGAACAAATCGCGGTTCTTAGACTAAGTGGCCGCTACTACGGGGCCAGACTACCACTAGGGGACTTAAAAAGAAAGAACGATATTTAGGAATTAGGAAACCCTTAAATGTTTGTCGAGGCTCTTGTATTGAATCATGAACCATAAGGATTGACTGTCTGACGATTGGGAACAAATTTCCAAATGTTGAACTTTAGTTTCATCGAGTAATTGTGATATTAACAGTAACTGCAGGAGCAACTGGTTTAGCGATGTATGTATGAAGAAAAAAGATCGCCAAGGGAAACATAATTATTTCGATGGAATCTGGCTGACCTTAATTAAGCCGCCTGCACAATCGGCTATCCAAAAGCGACTGGATATATCGACATCCGAGAGCGTTCCTGTGGCTGCGTCCGGACAATACATCCATAGCTGTACAGTCCATTCCTCCAGGGTCAGGAGGTGCAGCCACCAGGCCGAAAACCCTATTCAATTATCTCGCTTGAGTACACCGGCTGTCCCGGGCGTCGTGACGATACTGCACGTGAATGCTGCACGCTGCCACGAGCTTCCAGGGAACTTAATTATATACGCGATGCTTTATCGGAGTAAATAGTAACCTGGTCGCCGGGGTGCTGTCCGGCTATTGTGTAACTACGAATATTAGGTTACTTGAAAGCCGAGCCGATGTTTGATAGTCATCGGATGGAATTCTATCTGTGTTACGGTAATGAGTTAATGATTAACCCTTTTACGTAGTGGATAATTAGTAGCCCAATGATTATGATACATACATATATCTCTTGGAGAATTTAGGCAATAGAAAGATAACGCTTAATTGTGAAGGTCGATGATCGGGTGATTGAATACGTATAAAAAAGGGAAAATCGTTAGCAGGAACGTAAAATAATTTTATGGAAGACAAAGAAGAAGAAAAGAAATTCAACTAATAATTGAAGAAATATAATATTTGCGTTCGTAGCAAGAGAAATTGTTACAAAATGAGAGCATAGAAGACTACAAAGGAATACAGGAACTGCAACGGAAATAAGGGTAGTATCCTGGAATATAAACAGGGGAAATTGGAAGAGTGTGAAAGGGAAATGTGATATCGGGTTCGTGCGAGCGACGATGATCTTTAACTCGTTTTAAACGATTACTTCTAAGGATCTTTCTATAGAGATTTAGTGACTGATCGTGATAATCATTACATGCAGAATTCCGTGAAATTTTTATTTCCATGAGATGCTTAAATTATGTTGTCGATGAAAGGATTCTTGTATGTCTCTTATGTCTCTCGGGGAAAATCATTCTTGGTAGCGGATCGCAGACTGTTGATCGTCTGATGAGCAAAGCGGTTCATAGGTGCACTTGTGGTTTTAGGGTCGACTAAGTTGTGGAGGCGACGTTTTAACCCGAGACGTCTGAGGTTTAGCAAACTAAAGCAAACTATCACTACCGCTTACCGTTCTTGGCATACCACCTAAACGCGTCACAGGTAAAGACAAAGCGGAAATGAGACGTGCCGGAAGATCAAGGCTGCCTAAGTTGTGCCGTAACTTCCAACGACTACTACACGTAGTAATACACGGCAAATATGCTACACTCGTGACATTTCCGAATGGATTACGTTTCGTTAAATCCTTGCAAGAATAATAGCTATAATTAACTTGTGCTTCTATCGTTAATGAACTAGTTTACCAAAAATCAGTCAGATTTACTTTTCATACCGAACATATAAATAGTATTTAAAATCGTACGAGTCGATAATATTCGTGATAATTTATGATTTTAGTCTTTGCAATATTCTTCGTTATTAATCATTTTGATGCGATTCTATCTTCAACGGAAACGTAAGCGGAGAAGCGTTTACGTTTCTGTGTACAACACACGTAAGTACATTATGTCAATCTGATTTTTTCGCAGCAAGTAATTTGGTACTATCTGTAATTGGGAATAATCTCCTAGGAAACTGATACGTTGCTTGTCGCGTGTAAACGAGCACGCAGGACTTGCACTGCGGTATCGTTTCAGAGACTGAAACAACCAACTGGTATGGTGCTCCAACAAAAAATTATCCCTAGGTTATCTCTTTCGTTGTTTTCTTCTTGTTTCTTTCAAAATACGACACGCAAGCATGCGTCTTTTCCCACGTTATATGAAATACAAAGCATAATAGAATGACCGAAGTTGATCTTTAATGGTCATAAAATTTCAATCAAATCCTTTTTAAAAGTTCCCCACGTTGATCGCGAAATTGCTCCAACCCAATTTCCCAAGTTTCCACGAGAAAACTTATAACCGGAAGATGATTGTGAGTTAACCTAATGAATGATATAGAAACCACCTTGTTTCTAATCGCTTGTCCTTATTCCATTATCTTTAAAGTTTTCAGTTTTGTAGTTCCTAAACTGCTCCTTCTTTGGAATTTTTAGCGCCATTTTTAGTGATTTCGCGAAATTTTCATAGGAAGAAATTTGAAGAAAATTTGGAGAAACTCGTTTTGCTAATTCTTAAAGCATCGAATAATTTATGGTCGCTGGTCGTTATGAAATTTTACTAGGCAAGTTTTAACGACGGTTTTACGATTCCGTGGTCGATCTGTATGATTTTGTGAGCCGTTGACATCCTCTCGACGATCCACTTCAACCAACGTACCTACGTATTTTAAGGGCAGAAATTGAGATTCTTCAACAGTTCTAAACTCGCTCTACGTGATCTATGTGATTTGTAAATACGTGTCTGTTGAATATTGGAGGATTTTAATATTTCATATAAAGAGGCGTATTAATAAATGTGATATGTCGAAGCTTAGTTAGTTTAACGGATGTAAATTTTCCATTACGAACATTCGGTTCAAACTTCATGCTGGAACTTCCAATTTAAGCTGATAATGATTAATTCGATCTACGAATTCAAATATCTAATTTCATTAAAAAATTCAGATCTGGAATCTGAGCTTCAGGTCGGATGTGGAACTTGAAATTTCGAAGAAAATATAGGATTCACATCTCAGATTAGCCTCCTAAATTCCAATGAGATTCTAACTTCAGATTCAACTTAAAAGTTTAAATATTTATATGAAATAAGTTTCAATGTTGAAATTCCAATTGAAATTGCAGATTGAAGCTTCAGAATTGCTGAACAAGGAAATTGCTAGATATGCTACGAGGTCGGAAGTATAGTAACAGTAATAGGTGTTCCCAGTGAGATATACCTGTTATTTATCAATAAATTGTTCGAATACACCGTGTACAATGCGAGACCCGAGATTCGCGTTGGTTGAGCGCGCACTCACCGAGATTAGATCTTGCAGTGTCGCTTTTGAATAATAAATCGCCTACAACGTGGAAATAAGTGGGGGAATTTCCACGCGTGTCGAACAACCACTACGGTTCGTATCGTAAATAATTTATCTTGCTTATCCTACTGAAAACAATCGGAATCGACGATCTCTGCGACATTTTGAAGATTTTCTATCCGAATGTACGTTAATTTTTATATCAACGTTACGTTGCCCGTTGCGCCGTCTCAATTAACGTACTTTACACCAAAAATTACTTTCTTGCCTAGTCTAATTAAATTCTCTTTAATTTAGACATCACTTTATTTAGAGAATTTAGAGCAACGATTAATTTAACGTTATTTGACAACATCCTTTGCAGCAGTCACAAGAGTATAGATTACCAAAGGATTAAACGGTAATGGATCAGTTTTAATGAAATCGTTGTTGAATTTCCATTCGCGTTCATAAAACGAGATTCGACGATCCTATAGCAGAAAATCCGTAAAACAGCAGAATCATTGTATCAGCTACGCTAATTAATCGCCTGGTATAAATATTAAGGGTAATAATTCCAAAAATGAAGTTTGGAAATGTTATGACGATATTCCTCGATTGATAGTTCTGTTTATTTTATCCGCCGTTTGAGATTTTTTTTAATGGGACACACGAGGGTTGTAGATTACAAAGACATTGTTATCCATATGAGTTGCCTCTCGACCCAACGCTCTTCATAAGAGCGTGCAGTGTATGACACTCGTGCATACGACTCTTACAAGATTCCATTGAAAATTATACAACGATATGGTTCTATCGTCAGTTGCGAGCAAAGTATCCAGGAACAGATATATCAGGAATTGGCTTCCGTTCAACACCCTCGTCATTATTTCCTCCCCTTGAAGCCTGTTGGACAAGAGTTAACGAGAAAATTTCACGATACCGTGTGTGAACCTGTACGGTGCAAATCCAGTGCGAGCGTGTGTACAGGCCACACGACACAATGAGAAGTTGGTCCCATTGTGGCGGACGCCTTGTTGGACATCGTTCGCCGGAAATAAAGGGTAACTCATACCCTGGGGGCGAGTATTCGGCCTCCTGGTGCTCGAGGCCACGGGTCGAACGGAGAAAAAGGGTTAACTCGGTCCAAATACTCTTAGCGCGAGCCAACTCGTCGTGCTAGTCGCCAACTTTCCTTTGTTTTCGAAACCGGATGGCCTCCCTCCTTTCCCTTTTGGTGCCGGGCAGCTCCGGCCGGCAGACGGTACATGAGACAATGTCTCCGCGGAGGAGCCTGAGAAAGCCTTTCGCCGGGGAATAATGACGCGACCGTTTGATTTATCTCGAGCCACTCGCTGCTCCCTGACCGGAAGACCTTTCCGCGCGGGAGATTTATATTCGAATTCGTTGAACGCCGACCGGGTATCACGGATGGGTGGGGGGATTCTATGAATTTCACCGCCGTTAAATATATTTATGCTCTCTTATTGTTATTCGTTCCAGGCTGGTGGAATTTTAACAGTGCTACTAGGGTTCTGTTAATTGCACGTGGAGCGCGCCGAAGCGACAGCGGTTATTTTCATTGTTTTCAATTCACAATTTTAATTCATCGATTATTAATGCAGGAAATCGATAATGCTCGATGTTGTTATCAGATTTGTTATCTAAAGTAAGTAAATTGGTATATTACTGATCTTTTTACATTTTCGTGCAAATGCTGCATTTTTCTCTTTGCAATATAATAGTCAGCGAAAATTTGAACTCTATATAATAGTAACTGCGAGGTAATTTCTCCTCTTTCCTTTGCTTTCCAGAGATAATTTTTTTTTTTTTTTTTTTTTAATTCCCGAGCGAAAGTCATCCGACATAGGAAGGAAGTGGAGAAAAGGGGAAGTGTAAATCTCGGAAACTGAATTCAGCTAGTGGGTGCACTTGAGTTTCTGGCCAAGGAACGGAGGCAAGGTGTACATATAAATCGAGCAACTTAAGCCAGAATAATAGACTATCGATTCCATTCTTGCGATACAACGCCGCTCTTCCCATTGGGCTTCGTTGCTTTATTTCTCACCTTTATTTACTGGAAAATTAACCAGCAACGTTACTGGAGCTGGTCGCTTCGACTTTAGCAGCATTCCCTAATGGAGAAAAACTTGAATCCTTTATCGTCCGCCATTTAACATTCAACGTTCGACGCTTAATTTACGGCAAAGATTTACGGGTTGCGATTAATTTCTGTAGTCTCATTGATACAATGTAGAGGATGCTCTGCAACTGGTGGCACAACCGGCTAAATGGTGCTTTCACGTAGGAAAATAAATCGAAAATATAAAACAAAATTTTTTCATATATCGCTTCGTTTCCGACAAAATCGAGTTTGAAAATTTGTCGCGTGTACTTAAACTTGGCTATATACTGACTATGAGCAAACAATCAACAGGGGGTTATTTTACATGCAAAAACAAGTGTAAAATGTGAAATAAAATTTTTCCATTTAATGCCTTATTTACAAGAAAATAAAGTTTCGACATGTTTAATTAAGACCTAGTCCAATGCACACGCGTGATACGTTTCCAAATTTATTTTTCTCGAAGAAATTTCTGAAGAAATTTTATTCAACATTCTTTTATTCAGTTTAACCTTTTATCGATTATCCATTTCTGTTTAGTCCAGAATTAACGAAGTTCAAGTATACTTGTCAAATTTTCAATCTCGGTTTTGTCGAAAACGAAGAGTCATGAGAATTTATTCTGTGATTTCAATTCATTTGTTCACGTAAAATCATCCGCCAATCGTTTGTATCACCGATTACCACACAACTTGTATATGTAATCCTTTCTTTCATTCTCATACACTATTTTTTGGATGTACAATACGAAAATATTAGAAGGGAAAGAAATTTAAAAAACTGCAAAAGTTTTATATATCAAAGTATGAGGCTAATTAGGCAGAATAAAACAGCTAAACGGTAAGTAACTAAACTAATCAAGCACTGAACGAGTGAAATTCGATTAGCAGCGACATTACTGCCCACGTAGGCTAAGGCCGTTCATAACGAAAGGAAAATTGGAAGTCATCTTTCTCCCTCCCTTTCTCTCTCTCTCTCTCTCTCTCTCTCTCTCTTTCCCTGCTTCTCTGGTTTCTCAATTGTGCCATGCCTGATACACCAGGTCTCAGTCGTTTACTGAACAAACGGAGGCAAAGCGTGGCATTAGTTACGAGTAAAGTTTGTAATATACGATCGAGTGTGTATCGCAACGATGCGACGTAATAGAACCGCAAGACTTAAGTAGAAACTTGTTGAGAAAGCAAACTCACGCTGTTACGTTTAACGTGTAAAGCGTTGATGGTAACGTCGCGGTAATGGTTCGCAATCTCTGCGTCAAAGAAACGCCGTACATCGCCACTGTTCGTTATTTCTTTATTATATCTAATTACTTTCGTATAATTCCTTTCATGTCTGGAGAAACATTCGGCCTTTACGAAATGAAAACAGTACTTTTTAATTCTTCGCATACGGAAATGTTCATCTCATAAAGGACTGTTTTTACTAAAGCAAACCATATCTTCGCGTAACGTCATATTTATTCATTGACGCATGAAGTAGCTTTTAATGAATCTACTTACCGTGAAATTTAACAGAACTTTATTTTAATAAAGACAACCTTGTTAGGTATAGGATGTACGAACACTGTTGCGACTGTTTGACGTATTAATATATCCACTCAAAAAGAAAAACAGGAACTTCGCTACGCACGAGTTTTTAGAACGCATCTTACTAGGCTATTCACGCTTCATAAAGAGTATGTTCTTTTCGACGCATGTAGCCAAAGTTTCGATTTTCCCTTCACGTTGGTTACGAGATCCCTTTGAACGTCTATGCCTCTTTGAAGATCGTTTCGTTGCACAGTAGTTCTAACCGGAAGGGAAGAGAGGTGTCGATCGCTCGTGAACGCTGCCATTTTGCCGTTAAAAAAAAAAAAGAGAGACTCGAAAGAGCATCGAAAGAGCAACGCATGTTATTTTTCTCCGCTGAAAAAAGTCTGAGAAGCCCTACCAGTAACATCTTTCTTTCTTTGTTCTCCTTTCTTTTTACCATTTATTTCTTCGTATCTCATTGTTTTCGTAATTCGCCGTTGATTTCGTGAAACGAAGTGGGAAGCCACGGAGAAGAATAACTGAAAGGAAAACTTAAATTGACGAAATCGTTAAAATCGAAAGCTAAAACAGGTGACTTTTGGAAAATGGGTTAAGGGTGAGAGAAAAAGAGAGGCAGATTTCTACAGGAAGTACAGGTTTCCACGAATCATTAAGTATATCCGATGCTCTTGGCCAGATAACGATTCTTACCGTGGCAAGTAACGACCCCGTTGCACTTTTAAGCTTAATCGATATCGGACGGAAATTTATCGAGAAAAAAATTCTTGTTAAGGAACTGGTACGTTGACCCACTTGTTTTCCTTATTCAATTGGATAGTTCGATTTTCTTCGTCATGACGAATATATCGTTTCGCTGAATAAACGCGACTGGTCTGAAACTAACCTTTGATAGATTAGAACCATTACACAAAGTGAAAAAATTCCATTATATTCATTTCGGTAGTTTTTTTTCAATTGTTTTTTCTTCCATATCTACTATGTAATTATAGGAAGCCAAGAAGGTGAATGTTAGATGTAAAAATGAAAATGCAGCAAAGTTTTGTGTTTCTGTGGGAGAAAATTGTGTTACCAAAATACTGATACGTTACAGTACTTGCTACGTTTTAGTACATGAATAATTATATCAGAATGTATACGTATGTGTATACACTTGCAAAATACAAGTGAATATTTTTCTTATGAAATGAGCATTCGTACTCTAAATTTCAACGATATCAGAACACGCTATAAGCAATTCAGAATTAAAAAATAGGGACATGAAAATATTTTGCAATAGTCGTGCAAACTTACGAAACTATTTTTAAATTATCTATGTATTTGTTGATAACTAAATTATCTAAGGCACATCATATTTTTATCGAGCATCTAAATTCAATTATCGTAAAACTTCGGAGTTTCTAAAGTACCGCGCGCTTTACTAAACGATACACCACCTCGAGTGCATAATCCTCTAATTATTTTGAACGACGGATAGAATTAATGTTGCGCGGGTCGCATTAAATAAATTAGAAGCGATTTCTAGCTGCGTTTGCCACGAGATTACGAGCAAAAAGTTTCGACCATTCAATTCCATTCGTGCGCGAATAGTTCGCGTATTCGAATTCTTTTAGCGGACCAAAATTTGTCCATCCCATGTCAGTTGGAAAAACGTTCATTTTCAAGAAACGAGTAACGACTTTTAATCCGAAGAGAATCTTTATGCGAAATATCAACGAAAATTACGGCTGGTTTCAGTGCTTCGTTACACACGATCGAAAACCGATAAGTTCCGGAAATCACGTCCGTAGCGACGTGTGTCACTGTTGCCGTTCGAGCCTCTGGAACGACGACACGACGCCGCGACGAACGTCGTCTCTCATGTGTGAGTCCTGTAATCCCTGGCAACGCGGGCGCTCGAGTTCAAAACAGCCATTTGCACGAGTATCGCGAGCTCATAGCAGAAAAATTAATCTCATCAGGAAGAGAAGTGGATAAAATTGCCACGGCATCGTTGTTGCCTGCTTTCTCTCTCTTTCTCTCTCTAACCCCTTTGCCCCTGTTTCTCTCTCTCTCTCTCTCTTTTGGCCGTTTTTCACTAGAGAAACATTAAACATTTTTTTGTTAATATGCATGAGCGGATGAACGTTCTGAAAGTTCTGTTTGATAGCGCCCTCGTTGGAACGTTAACGAGTGTGTGTTTCGTCAAAAAGCGAAAAAAAAAGAGTTCGATTTCTTTAACCGTACCAATAATTTCGTTAATTCAGATTTTATTCAACACATAGATAGGATATGTTACTTCATACGAAATGTTATGTACTCTATACAATTTGCGAAGTTCCATAAACATCTAATAGACAGACGAATTTTAAGGCGATAGGTTAAATTCAAGCTTCAAATTTTGGATTTTAAATCTCAATTGTCAAACTTGCGTTACTCGAATATTTATGTATATGAGAAACCCTGATATTAAAGGATAAGTGGTAATCCGTACAAATGCTGCCGCTTTAATTCAGACCAAGCGCTACAGAGAATGATACACATGTACCATAGCTAGCACATCAAACATCGTCGACTTGGCTTGAAGCAAGCTGATAAAAGGAGGTTGATACGTCATTGGTTCGCCTGTCCTCAAGCTCGTTAAAGTAAGGTCGATATTCCCGAAAGAGGTAATGCAGCATCGACCTTAATGAATACATTAAACGAGCATACGTAAAACGCCCGATCGATCGAGATCGATCAAAACCAAACTGCTAATTAAACGCGACACGAAGACTCTTACCTTCGGTGACTTATTTCTTATATGCAGGAGACCGTATTTTAAGGAAAATACTTTCAAGTCACGTTTCAGACTTATGACTTACGAGCTCACGTTTAGTGTTTAGTGTCACCTTTGCATATCTCATCTCTTTTCCTTCCCCCCTTTCTCTTCTTGCTTTTCCACTTGAATATTACCGATACTACTAATGCCTTGAACGACGCTTTAACTTTATATCCTGGCTCTCTTGGACTTTCGATAAATTTTATTGACTACTTTTTTAAAGTCAATAGAAGAGGAATTATGATATTAAATAGTAAAATGTCAAGAATTAAATGGGCAAAAGTACATTTAAAAAAGATGGCTATATATTTGCATAAAGTTAAACGCCTAACATGTCGTTTATATAATTTCCATAACTCCTCTCAGATTTTAAGCACACATTTAGAGTTTTATGATTTATACATTTTTATAACATCCTCGAGTTTCTAGGATCCAATCAGGAGTTCGAAATTGGTAGTGTTGAACGAACACGAATGAAATTAAAAACTACAACGATATTCACTCTCCGTTTATGAATTTATACGTGATATTTATTTCGGCGAAAATCTGAAATGGTTCCCGTCGTGCGATATTCTCTCCAACTGCACGTAACAATAAAGCGTAACCACGTTTTTCCACGCGACCTCCTGAAAATCAGGAAAAGATTTCCACGAAACGTGATCACCGCCACGGTTCGACCTGCTTTTAACAAAGCATCATTTTGACACTTTTTGCATTGTACTCGTGATGAACTTTTGTTTCCCTCGTCTTTTTTCGCTGTAAGTTTTATACATTTTTCATGAAAAAAAAAAAAAGGATCATAGATAGGACGTGTAACGAATGGAGCGAAGATTAAACGTCGGGGCTGTTCGCGGATAGCAAATATTTCGCATAGTTTACGGTGAAACCGGTTATAATATGAAAAAGAGCGTCGGTATTCGTGCTTTACGTGATATCAGCGAAGGAACGCGATATACCATGTTTCGGCATACGCAGTTCAGCGATCCATTTTCAATATCCAATTGTTGCACGAGGAAAGTATTTCTTTTCGTCAGGGAATTTTCCAAAATTCGAATGTTCTCTTATTTAGTTTATCATTCCAGAGGAAACATCGAGTGAGAAAGCGGGATCGTTTGAAAAATGCTTCACACGAGTCTCGTAGAACAAACTAGAAAGTGGATTTACGTTAGAAGATCAAGCAAGTAATCTTATTGGTCACCTTTACACTTTGTCCATTGCGTTGCTCGTTTCTCTGCGCTTTCAACGAACAGCCAATCAACGAGCTTTATATTTCTTCTTCTCTTTCTTCGTATCTCCTTCTCTTCCCTCTCTCTTTGTCTTTCTGGTTCTTATTCGCTTTACTCGTCGTTCTTCCTGCCCTGGAGGTACGTTAAATTCGAGAAAGTAGGATGGTAGATACGAATGGAGGATCGTCGACAAAAAGGATCGTTTCTTGGCATTGAAAACTCACTGTTTCCGTTGCCGCCGGCAAATCGCGTCTTTCTCCATCACAGAAACCTGCGATGAGCTTCCACTGCTTGCGTCGAGATATCGAGAGTCGAGCGTGCACATATCCTGGAATCGATCGCTTGCCTAGAACGGGTTACACAATTTTTGTACGGCAGAGTTTCTTCGCGGGAAAGGTCACAGATATACGAATCACATTCAACGACATCGTTGGAAAGAAAAATTGGATTTGATGAGTAAATTAAATTCAATCGAATCGTGTAGCATTAAGAACGGTGAATGAGGTAGTTACGGGAAACTTTATAACATGAACTGTTTCTACTTTTATAATCCTTAAAAAGGAAATTTAAAAGTTTTATAGTAAACTATAGGAACGAAAATTATAGTCTGACAGGCGTTCTTTTCCATTTATTTCAATCGTTTCAGAATACATTTTCTTTGGACATTGATTCTACTTTACTTTTTTGGTATCTCGCTTATAAAAGACGATTTGAAAATTATATATCTATGTGTCTACATTTCTGTAATCTATAGAGACAAGTACAAACGCGAAAATGTTAAATAAAAATACAACACAGAAGCTGAAAAAAGCAATGTGACTCAATTACCTCGATACTCACGATAGGCGCGTTACTCTTTTAAAACGAACGATACACTCGCACGAAAATAAGTCTGACTAAACACTTCACGATCCACTTGATACAGCGGAAAATAATAGAAAGCCGGACGATCGTACGATACAGCTCGTATCATATTCTCGATCGACATCCTTACACCATGCCCGATCGAAATCTGCCAGACCCTAACATGCCCGGTTTCAATTAATTTCGGGGTCAGAATCGCATCGCGTGCCACCATTCCACCTCCCACGTGTATTCAAATAAATTACGCAACGCGATCGAAATCGCGAAAACATCCGGTGTATGAAAATGGAAACGCGCTTCGACAAGGGGCTTATATTCGTGGGCATCCTCGTTCGATTTTATCGCTAACAGGATCTCCGTATTACGTATCTGTTCGAAAGCGTCAGTGAAGATCGAGATTAGACTTCGTGACAGATATAAGGAAACGCGGGGATAGGTATCCCGTTTTCCAGAACACACACGGATTCGCAACTTATGGAGCCCTAAATCTAGCTCGATGTCCCGATAACTTGCTCGGTCTATCGACTGGAGGGGTTGGTTTTCTTCTTTGGTCGTTTGAAGAATTACGAGATCGACGACGAAAGATCCCGTTCACCCCTTCGTTTTGCCTTAAATAATAGTGACAAAAACGTGGAGGCGTTCCACCTCTTCACGTCTCTGGAAAGTCAGCGAAAATCGTGGAAATCGACGCGAACCACACCCACGTTCGCGGTATCTTTTTCCAGACGACTAGGACGTCGGAGAAAATGTCGTACGGTTGAATTTCAATATATCGAACCGTGTGTCGAAACATGCGGATAGGTTTCGAGATTAGAAACGGAGTATCAAGAGGAATGAAAATTGTGTGCACTTTCGGATTCGGTTATAATCTCGGTTACGTAGTGCGCGTTTTCTACCAATACGATGGCATAACACGGGACTGATTAATAATTCATAGGCAACGTTTAAAAACTCGTAAAGTGTAGTCTCGCTTCTCGAACAAGTTTCGGATTTATGATCTTTTTCGTTTGAAACGGGCTAATGCCCGACTGCAACGGAAAAATGGCTACAAATGGAAAATAGAATTGGGCTCGTCGTATGTTTGCATAAATCCTTTTTATTGTTTTTATGCTCCGAATTTATTCGTGAACCGGCGTCCACATATTTGCGATACAAACCGCCGCGTACGGTTTCCGCTTTTCTCCTTTTTATTTGATCGAAACGTAGATACGTACGTGTACATATACTCGATACATATCTTGTTAGTTTTGTATTTGTTCTCTTTTATTGTTCCGCTTCCTTTGTCTTTTAAGTGGCATAGAATTGAAGGGCGAAAACAGAGTTTCTGAACAATTGCTGTAGAAACAAGTATCGGCATTTTTCGAGGCTCCAGTCGCGTAGATCCGCCAATAACCCGATAGCTAACGTTCAGTTTGTTATATCGCCGACTTGTTCACCGCAAACACATATTTCTAACTGTGTAATTTTTTAATGGCTGTTACTTGTCCTGGGAGTGGCGTTAACTTCCTGTGAAATATTTTAACGTTCTGCCACATTTGCCTTTACAGTGATCATTAACTGTGTTGCTAACTGATTTCGAAATTAATATTCTGCTACATCTTCTTACATTGAAAGAAAAATGTGTTAATTAACTCACGAAATTATATGGAACAGTACGTAACCTTAATGGTCTTAAAATCTACCGGCATATATACGTGTAATATCTCATAATTATGTGAAATTTTGCGGGCACGATCAGCAAAACGTAGAACTAACCAAGGAAGACGTACGCCGTCGGAAATCACGGGGACGCGGCGAATTTAGCATCGCAGGAGTTGCGGTAATTCGCAGACGTGATGTAACCACCGGGCGTTGGTATTACGGGCAGACGTACCAACCGCCGGCGTACTCGGTGACCCGGTCGTCGTCGTCGTTTGCTACTGGAAACACGTAACTGGAAACTATACGATTAACGCGCACGAGGGGCGACAGCGTGGATACAGATTACGCAAAAGAGGGATGGAAAACAAGATATCAGTGAAGAGTTAGTACAGCCGGAGAACGAGGGAATGAGGGAACATCGGAAGATCAACGATGGAAGCGAAACCAAGAAAACAAGGACACGAAAGACGATAGTGAAACCGTCCTAAAGATGGTAACAGAGAGCCAGAGAACGAGAACTCGCGGGATAGGTGCGAGAAACGTTCGTGGAAGAAGAACGTCGCGTCAGGAATGATTGTCCTGGAATTAATTCGAATTTCGACGATTAATAAATTAAGTTTTATATAATGATTATAATATATGATTAATCGGCAAAACGAACATCATACTTTCATCTGTATGCACTATGTACTTGGACACTTCCATGTTATTGTAAATAAAGTACGAAGTATGCTTTGTATAAGAGTCTTCATTATATGCAACGAATTAACAACGAAGATTGTTCCTCTATTGTATCTTCGAAACAACTTTCGCTCGAATTGTGTCGGATGTTCAAATACTTAGGGACAGCGGTGTACAAACGTCGCCTTGATGCGTTTTCCACGCTGGTTTCTATTGCCTGCATGTTCCGTTTTTCTGTACGAGTGAAATCCCGGCAGATACGCGTAAGCATCGTGGAGACAAGATTTTTCAGGGATAACATCTCGTGACAGAAAGATAACATTTTCCTAAAACCCGTCTCTTCTACGTGTCACACGCGGCCGAACGTTCGACGTATTTATATGTATACAGGATAGTAGGTCTGAAGCGGAACAATGGAATATTTTTGTTGAATCGGCAAGGTTGAAATACCATCGCGATAGAGCTACGTGGGCTGAAAGGTAAAAATTTGGAAATATTGGAATTTTCCCGAGGTTTGTTGCGAATTTTGCTCAATAACATTTCGCATTGACGTAATTTCGAACATGTATCGGTCGCATAGGAGGAATTAATAAAATTCCCTGTTCGGTTGATTTCCTATCGCGTCTGCTTTTGCCTTTAGCTGATTTCTACCATAAACTTTATAAATCGTACTTTCTATTTTCTTAGAAAATCCATTATCAGCTTGTTAGTAGTTAGGTATAGTCTTCTGCTCTATATTTATGTGCTACTCGGAACACGTTCTCAATGTAGAAAATAATTAATCAAGAGCGAGTGTATAAAAAGTTTACACGAGTTTAAATTAAAGTAGTACACTTCATTAAAGTTTCAACCGTTCGTGCGGCAATTTCGAAATAATTTCTCTCGTTCTGAAACAATGAGAATTAAATTAACAAAAAGTGGTTGAACTTTAAATAACATTATCCACCTCACAACGTTTTCGTGTACACAAACGGAGCAGTAGAATTTCCAGTGTCTTTTCTGTACGCTCCACCCTATACGTGCATGAAATGTACACACGTCGCACGTACACGAAGAGAACTGTAATGTACGAAACTTTGACAAGAACGCATAGATTTGCCGTGATAGTGTGTGCGCTCGCATACGTTCCTATCTACTCATATACATATAATATAAATCCGATGGTGGGATGGCTGTACGAAACGTTGGCACGTGTAGTCACCGCGTTGCAGCGCGTACAAATAGCCATAGGCCCTCTGGTACACGAGCATGCTACCTGTACACGATGCAGCCACGTGTACACGTAGATCCGTAGCCGTGTATGCTGGCTGGCTCACCCGGCATTAGAATTCCAAATACCTTCTGTGTATTTGACGATACGAAAATATAGAGTAGCAAAAATTATTTGTATCGCAGGTACAGATGTTGGAGCAGGCAAACGTTCCCTTTTGAAATCCTTTTGCATCATTTTAATGTAACCAGGCAACGTACTATTACTAGTCGATAATTTACATTCAACAATAATATTCGTTTTGCAACGTTGAAAGACTAAACGGACTAAATTGTAGCGTATGGTATACTATTGGTCTGACCAAATACCTAGCTATACTACTCGCCTAACTTTCTCTGCAGCAAATACATTTTCAATTGAAACATCAAGTTTTTCTTCTACTGTCCTCGTCCCGACTAATAATAATGCCTATCCAAAAAGCGTACTACGAAGATTTATTTATACTACTTGTCCGCAAACATCCAGGTCCGTAAGCTGACCCGGCTGTACACGATGTATACACATCAGCGGAGGTGAGGCCGAACGTTTTGCCGTGCCCTCCCGGGATACGATAATTCAGCAGAAAAACCGCGAAACATTTGTCCGGTTGGCATTAATTCCGGAATTGCCGGTCGTTCCGCCGGCGAATCTGCATAAAAGCGTAACGTACCACTCGATAATTCGACCGATACGCCTGCTACCGTACGAGCAACCATTCCTCCTGCTGCTTCCTCGCCACCCCATATTCTCTTCCTACCTGTTCAAAGTGATACTTTCTCTTATTTCAACGACTTTTTCCTCGTGTTGCGCTTCGCGTAACGGCGAGCAAATTTGACCGCGTGGCAACGAACGAAGGGAGCAAAAGGAACGGCGAGGGAGGAAGGGGGTTGTTTCGGCAGACGAAACGACGTCCCCCGTTTCGAGCGACGCCGCTTATTGAAAGTCACATTTGTTCCGGCCCCTTTCGCGCGTTGTTACCACTCTCGTCGTACATTTTGCGCTTTTTTCTCTTTTATTCTCAGGTGCACATGCATTTTCGGTATGTCTCTGCTTGGGCTGGCTTTGCACAGGGGTGGAGAGAAGGGGATAGTGGCAGAGATAGAAAGTGGTCGACGCTCGTTCCTGTTGTGATACTGTAATAGTGGTCGAAATGGAAACATTCAAATTGAAAGAGAGGATTGGTTGTTTGCTTCGAAATTATCGCTGCGTTGAAAGAACATATACGTTAATTTCGTAATACGCTGGAAGCATTAAAAGAGGAGGATTAAGATATAAACGCCTACGATATGCTCACTAATGTACGATCAATATGCAATGCCAGATTATAGTGTTAACGGTTCCTTTTATACGCAATTCTTGTTTCTATTATTTTTCAGATGTGACACAGAAAGGAGTGAAGAATTTCAGCATATAGAAACCTACAGAGTTCGAAGTTTTTTAGGCTACGGCAGATATAGATACTAATTTTTTGAAAGCAACAAGACGGGCGAAAACATGTTGCAAAAACCGCAGGCTGGCGGGAAGGTTCTTCGCAAATTGCCGGCTTCCTAGGACGTTGCTTGCACGCGAGCACGAAAGGGGGGAGCAACAATGGCTACGACCGAGCATGGCATACAGCCCCTGTGCGTTCGTTTGTTTTAATTTCTCAGCTTCTAATTAAACCACAACCACCGAAAACGAAAAAAGAGAGGAGAGGAAATAAAACGACGAGAAAATAGGGAAGAAGAGAGAAGGAGAGAGAGGATTGCACGTAGGTATTTTTCCATACGTTTCGCGGTACAAACGGCGACGGAAACGAGGAAGCTGAACGAGGCGAGGAGTGAGATGGAGACCGAAAACGAAAGGGGGGAATTGAAAAGAATAAAAGGCCTGTTGAGGAGACGAGGGGCCGAAGGGAGGGGGAGGTAGACTAATTCAGCCGAATCGGAATAATTACGGAACGCACGATATCCGGGACGGTGAGCGATTTCTATCGGATCCTCGAAGAAATATACGTCATTAAAAGCCACTCGATATCTCACAGCTTCACGACAATTTCGCAAATAATTATTGTATGAGAGACACAAAGCGGCTTTCGAGTGCCTCTTGCGTTTCTCCCAGAATCCAATTCCGTGCCGCCTCTTTCAAATCCCTTTGTCACCCACGATAATCCCTCGGTAGACGTGGTCGAGTTGACGATGTTCCTCCCTCTCCCATCCTTCCTAACTCTCCGGTCTCTCCTCCCGGTCCTTGGTTGTCCATCGGTCTCTGTTTTTCTCTCCGTCCATTGCCCCTGATTTTGCCCGTTTCGAAATTCTATTACTACTTCCGCTTATGGATCCCATGCTCGTCCCTTCTCTTTCTCTGCCTGTCTGTCTCTCTCTATCTTTTTCTTCTTTGCCAAAAGAACAGGCAAAAGAGAGAGAAAAATGTGGTCGAGTTAATGGAAGATTACGACCAACTTTAATTCCAATTATATCTCCGGGATATAAACAGACCGAGAGCGACGATCTTTTCTCGCAATTTATTACATTTCCCAAGCTTCCGGTTTGTTTTAAATATGAACGCGGTACGTCGAACGCTTGCGAACAATGCGATTCAACGGACTGGGAAAAATGCGGAAGAGAAAAGTAATCTCCCAAATAAATAATCATGTTCCGTTCGTGATTTAATAACGAATAATACGATGTCCCGCGGAATATTATTTCCGAATAATATTTTTCGTATCACAAACACGGGATGTTCGTCCGTTTAGCATAAACTGGCTACCCATCGGATGTGTTATTAAATTTCATCCCGTAATATTTTATCATTTCTCGCTTACAATTAAAATTTGATTTCGTTTGGAAAGCGATGTTTGAAACGGAACACTGTGTAGAAGCGTTTAATGGAAACGTCCTATTCCTCCACTATTTCGCCCGTCCGCTTGTAACATGAATGTCGAAGTAAATAATCGAAGAATTTTAACTCTACAAGCAACGTTCGAGTGCAGCGATTTTAAAAACGTCTGTTAATTTAAATTATTCACATTTCGATCATATGCAGGAAAATATTTAATAATTCCAAGGTATCGTCTCGAGGTACAATGCGAAGAAAGCTCTTGGAAGCCATACACTTACGTTTCTACGAAATTCCGCGAGTCTATATCATTTCGACAACCGCATATATTTTGCAAACATTATTTTATTTACTGCGACAATTTATCAGCGTTCGGTTTTCAAAATGAATCGCCGGGAATATCACGCAAATTCGAAACCCTGACAAATTTTGTCGCCGGTCGATTCCACGCACACGCGTTCTTTTTTTCCTCTGCCTCCCTGTTTCCGCTCTCTTCGCTTCGTTATCGAGTGCCAGTTCCAGTCAATGATCTGTTCTCGACACTTGGAAAATGCTAATTTCACGATCCAGTTTTCGGCGGGCTCAAAATAAATTGAAACAAAAGCATGGGAAGGACAAAAAAAAAGTGAAAAAAAGCGACATACAATCTGGCTTGAAAATCGAAATTAAAAAGCTGCTGGACAACGGAGTTTGATTTCGGTGTTGATGTAAACTGCAGAGGCGCGCAAGCTAGTTCGCCGAGCTAAAGATAAGGCTGATGAAGGTGGAACGAAAACGAGACTCGAGATAAGTAACGTTTTATGCAGGCGTTACATGGAAATGAGGAGCGAAGAGATGGATTCGAGAGAGATCCAAAGAGGTTACTTTTGAGAGAGGATTTTAAGTGTACTTCAATCTTGCTGGAATCTTGCCTACTCTCCAAACTTTGACCACGAAAAGAAAGGAAGGTCTGATTTAATATCATATGTGCTGAATGCTTTTCATTTTTAGTCTGGGATAAATCTTAAAAGGAATTCGAGACCCTTAAAAATTCCTTCCAAATGTCTGGAACGCTACATTTCGAACGCGCTTATCGTTTCCACTGTTACATCGATAAAAATTCCTGTTCAAGCCTAACCTTACAATGAAATGCCAAAATCAGTTTACGAATATTATCAAAGAAACTAAAGTAATCAAGAACACAAAGAAAAGAAGAAGGATACGCTCTGTTCCTGAAGCACAGAAAGGCTCCTCTGAATTCGTCAGGGATGCCTATCCAAGAATCCCCTAATCTGTTGGAACCGTGCGGATATAGCATCGCTAGCTATGTTAGCGGTCGTTTCTTCCACATCCTATCCTTTCTCGTTTCTTCGACTAATACACGTCGAAGGGGGTCGAAAGCTGTTATAGGTCGTACCTCGGCTCCCTCGTGAAACCTGCAGGATTACCAGCGTACAGTCTAATCAACCAGATTGCTTGCAATTTGCCGATCTTATCTCGCTCGCGTCCCGCAACTCTCCGCTCTATTCTTCCGCATCCGCGAACGAGCGAACTTACGCGTCTTTTCTATATTCTCTACCCTTTGCTCCGCGTTCTTTTCGTAAAGGAGACACACGTTCGACCGAATTCAAGATTGCACGCCGGATGCATGAAAATCGAAGGATCCCAGAATATAAATTCTACCGGAAAAATTTGATTTTGGTAATTCCGTTTTGTAAAATTGTCGAAAATTGAATCCTTGAGAGAACGTTGATATGAAACTCAGAAATAAAAAATATTAACGAAATTAGTTTAAATTTATCGTGGTATAAAATCAAGACTAGTAACGAAATGTTCGATAATAATTAACGAGAATCAACAAGCACTAATAATTGTGTAGCAACGTATCATGCAGCAACATAAAAAGGCTCACTTGAGGTAATAAATTACTAGTAAAACCTAGCGACATTCATCTTCGTCTCGTTATTCGCTAGTCAAGAGCTAATCATCCAGACGGTTTCTGTAATTTGTCGTCCTTATCTCGCTACATTTTGCAATCTCGATCTATTTCTGCTGGTGGCACGGGGAACCCAGCTTCACGCATTACTGAAAATGGGCTTTTCGAAAGAATATCTTCCCGGTTCCGTTCCTCCATTCCGTCAACCTCCACCATCCTGTTTCTTTGCCCCGTAATGTACGTAAATCTTCCCCTGCGCCCGTGTCTCTTTTGTCCTCGGGTGCACGGGAAATCTTCGAGGTGAAATTGCAGTCGCGAGACACGAGGAAAAAGGAGAAGTAGATTTGAATAGATTCACGTTATCGCCCTCGAACCTGTTTCTGTCTCGTACAGAGCGAAATAGCTCTTGCGTCGTGAATTATGTTGAAATTACGATCCTAATAAATAACAGATCAACCGGAAAAGTTTTCGGGTATACTATTCATCCTAGTGGACCATAAAATTGATCTCGCGATAACCTTCGGTGAGTGAATGTCATCGATGACGAAATAGACACTGTTAATAATGATAGTTACATGAAAAAGAAAATGTCAATTGACACATGAATATACATGTACATCGATTAGCTATTGCTGTAAGAATATTATCTAATTAGTATTATCCAACGAAAAACAAGCGATTAAGATATAACACAAAAGAGAGACGCAAGCGATAGTAATGTTATATTGTTAGATAAACACTCACCGGCATTGTTACTGGCGAAATTTAGATCCTTACCTGAAACAGAGGAAGCAGACATTGTTAGCATGATCGAGTATCGTCAAGGATCGCATACAACATACTACTGACATCGATTTTAAGCCACGGCACTAGACGCAACATATTACATTAGAAGGGAACGCTATTCACGCAACTAATTAATTCTCCGGGTCGCTCGGCGTATATAAATTAACCAAAGATGAAGTTATTCGGCACGAACGCGAAAACGCTTTCAGGTATATTAATTGCAGAGAAAACAATTCGCGCGATGTGTGAGAAGTCGGTGAAACGTGATGCATTTTTATCTTCATCGGCAGACACGATATTCGTTAATTGTTCTGCTAATTAAACGCTACTCGAGCATTTGTAAAATGTTTTCAAGATATTCGAAGATACCCAAATATATCAACACGAATGTAGGATTTTTCCGATTAAAATTTATGCAGTTTCGGAATACTTAGGCTGTAGATGTCGCTTGTTGCTGGATACGGCCGCTTTTCTTCTCATACTTTGTATCGTGGAAGAAAAATCGGACTCCGGTCCCGGGATTCAAACTCGGGTTCCGAACGTTCGTAACCTAAGGCGCTAACCACTGCGCTGCCGTCGTCCGACACTAGTAAGTGTCGAGTGGTGGTATTTGCTATCGAGTGCCGACACAGGCCTTTGTTTCCACGATACTACATTTATAGCCCAACTCCTCGTAACACTTCTCTTTTCGAGAAATAAGGAGTTTAAAAGGAGAGGACACGAATCCTCGGTTGATTCGACTGATCAGTCGAATCGAGAAATCAGTCCTTTTGAAATTCACTTACTACCGAAGAGCTTTTCATATTTATGCCGATAGCATGATGAGCATCTTGTTTCATTCAAGCGTAATGGCGATTGACGTACTATAAATCTACGAGATAGAGAGCTGATGGGAGTAATGGATTTACGATATTCAGGTCAAGCTTCCCCTGTTCAACCGTGGAAAATATGCAGTTCGATATAAATTAAAGAATATAGCGGTGGTATCAACTCTTTAATACTTTATAACGCTATATTACCTTGAAATTATAGTTGTATCGATATATTTAGCTTTTTAAATTCCACTTGATTTACTCGTCGCGTATTTCGTTACTGTATCAGTAACAAGCAATTTATTTACACGAATTAATCCCTTCCTTTCGAATAGCATTTACAAGCGAACAAAATATAAATTCAAACGTCACAATCTATCGTAGCTACATTATCGGTAGATAGGAACTTCGTATCTTTGTCCATTTAATTATATTGAATAGAAAAATTTCTACTATCGGGCTTGAAATCCCTGAATTATTCTTCTTCTTATGAACCACATCTGCGCATAAACGCGATCAAAAACCGCACCCTCCTCTGGATGGAAAGCAAAATCGACGAAGAAACGTCGTTTCCAGATTTCTGTCGGTAGTTTTAGCGATCTCCGTAGAACGCGTCTAACGAGTAACAACAAAATCACTTTACGTGCATGGGCGGGCACGCATGTAAATGTTGCATGGAAAGTTTTTCAGTTACGATACTGCAGCTTTGCCTGATGGAAGGGGCAGCTATAGGGGAATATGGTTGCAGAATAGAAGAATTCCACGGAGGATTTCACGAACGCGAATCTACGTAAATACACGGGATAACTGGAATGAGATGCATAATACGATTCAGTTCTACGTACAGCGCGTACGTGTTTAGAACATACGCGATACCGACTGGCAAAAACTGCGCACGACTTCGAAGATGCGGCTGCTACTTATCTTCTCGCAATTGACTCGAGGTCGGTTCTACGGTTTTTCTCTCTGTTCGTATACACGCGGTATACAGTGTTTCACCTACATCTATGCGTCGAAAGAACCTTCAAATTTCTTCATTTCTTTTTTTATTATTCGTTTTTGCAAGTTTACATTTAAATAAATTTTTTAATTTTAAATACGTATGAAGCGGTAGTTTTGGAAATATGAGATTTGACAATAACATATTGAATTTTAAAAACGTGTGACATCTCATCTGTTTCTGTTCTGTTCAATGTCCTTGTACGTCGATAATGCCAGTATATTTATTAACTAAAAAATTTATTGACTACGCTCCGTAACATGCAGCGAATAAACAATACGAGATGTATCGCGTATCCAGTAACTCGTGATTTATTCCTGGTACCATTTCCCAATGAAAATTTTTAAATTAGCACTCCAGAGGGTACTAAAATAAATTTGTACCATGCAAATAATTTGCGGAAATCGGGATGGAAATACAAATGTGGTGGAATGATCGGAAGATGGATCACGATGGGACGGGCACATAAATTCAATGTTATGTTTTCTTTCTTCTTTCATTCGACTTTAATTATTACGTTGACATGGATTATTGTATTGATTAAGCTTGATTTATTTACCGATAAAAATTCGACAGAAGAAATGAAAAATAAAAAGCGGGTAGTACTTTTTACAGGATTTTACATTTTTTCCATAAAATATCGTGTATAAACATATTCTCGAATTTTGGTAATTACCAGCTATTTCTGGGATTATTGCGATATAAGCTATCGTAATTGCATAACTATAATTAAAGATCGTGACAGGATAAACGAACAGCTTCTGCCAATATAGAGTAATGAACCAATGACAATAAATCAGTCATAATAATGTTCATAATTAACGAGCTACTACGCTCGAGATTGTACATCTCGAATAATCTTATTACGTTACGTATCAAAATATTGTATTATTGGTGAATATGTTATTAAAATGTTACGTGTCTAAATATTAAGGGCAGATATAAAATATAGTATTAATTTTAAAACATTATATATCAATGTACACACGAACCTAGATCTCGATATATTTAGTTGCATTTCTTTTAAAAGATGAAGAGAAAAAGATAAGAAAAGGCACAAAGATTGACTTTAGCAATTTCTCGGAAATAAAATTAGAGAACCAAAATTACCGTTTCTCAAGCTATCCAATACAAAATATGTCCATCATCAATCCCTGGAAAAAGAACAGCTTGTGATCTAGTCTCGTCGATAGATCGTAGTCGTCCATCCAAGATTTATCGGCGTGTTACGTTGAAAATGGAGGATCATCGCGGGAACACCTTTATTCCGTTCGGCTGGTCCACTTATCGTTAGAAGGATCCTTTGTCACCCAGACTAAGGCGGGTACAGGATCCAAAAAGGCCAGCAGACACATAGACAGAGAGGAAAAGAAGGGAGGAAAATGCAAATTGAGGGGGCGGCGGGTAGGGGTGGCTGTACTCCGGTCTCGTCGCGCGAAAGGGATGAAAAAGATCGTGTGGGGCAAGGTCGACATTTTTTACGGATAAATACCCTCCGTAAAAACTGGGATGAAAAAAGGAACGCGAAAACAGAGCTAGTGATACATATCACGATTTGTATTGCTTGAACTATACGAAACCGACGACACACATATGCGTCATTTATTAATATTCCGCAATATGCGCACAAGAGCCAGGCCGAAGAGTTAGGTTTACGATGACGGATGAAGACTTCGGAATTTTAATACGATTCTTAAATTAACTAATTGCCAATATGAATTACCCTAGTGCAATCGATGCATCGTATACCTTGCCATTGAGGTCTGAGCTTTCGACTGTTCGTATACTTTTCACGGTATTCACCTTCCCTCGTTCTATCGATTCGGAAAGTCGTCAGTTTTCGGAAAAAGGTATTCGATTGGAGGGAAGAAAGCGACGCCTATATTTCCGGCAACATACAAAAACGAGTGCAATGAGTCTCGTGAAGTATTGTCTTGCGAAGTATTGTCTCGCAGAGTATTGCCGTGAGAAGCATTGTATCAGATCGATATGCGAAGAATTGACGTTGAAGCGTATAATCAGTAAATCAGTGTGCCTCCAAATCCCCGCGATACACCCCTCATTCTGTCAACTGTATTTATCTTTTATCGTTTCAAAGTAAAATACACTCGTTTTATCCTGTTGTTTAATATACAAATTTGTAAATAAACAGAAACAACTCCGTTGTAATTTCGATACGATAGAGTAAAAGGTTTTACAGTAAACAATTCCAATATTACGAATATAAAATACACTTTTCCATCCTTTCTCTTTTTAGCCATCCTTGTTTTACCTTCATGACACTCGAGCAACTAGAAACTGTGTCACGTCCAGCAGAATTATTTGTACGCTGGAATATCAATTTCCAAAGTGCACCACATTAAAATTAAATATAGCGGTGACGCCGATGTTTATGATTAGTAGGAAAATTATTTATTTGCAAGTTCCACAGTTCCAAGGTAATAACGTTGATTAAAAAAAGAGTTCGATCAATTATACGTGTGTGAAATGAATCTCTTCCGGTGTTGCTAAAAGCACCATTCGCACAATATCATAAATTATGTTACACGGGAACAATTTCAAAATAGAGAAACAATGACAGGTGTTGAAGTAATTGGCCATTGAAGTAAATTACCTAGGGTATTGAACGAACACGCTTGCGGACGAGCGATATTCGAGGAAGGTCTGTTAAAAACTGGGAAAAGGGAAGAACGAGATTGAAAGAGGGCGTGGAAGATGAAGGTTACAAGAGAGATGACGGCGTAAACAGCACTCTGTATCGACGTCCGGCTCTTTTCTTTTCGCCTTTACCGTGTAACCCTCTTGAAGAGTTTAAGCTCACTTCGGTCTTCTTCTACGTTCCTAGAGACCTTTTTTTAAAAGGCTTTCAATCGTTCTGAATCTGCCATTTAACGCCACCCTTTTTTTCCATCGAGTGTTAATTCTTCCAGGACGAATGGATTCGTGAAAGCATGCGATTGTTGCGACGCGAGAAGACCGATTTTATCAGGTACATGAAAGGGTTAGTCGTTCGAAAATGGATATGAAAGTGAATTTACCAGTTTAACGAGTAAAGTTGAAGATCGATTCTATATAACGTTCGATAATTTATAAATATCGTATAACTTAATAAGAAAATCGTTTTAGAAATAAAAGCTACATTTTATTTCAAACGTGATATAGTTACTTATCATACTGACGAGGTGAAATTGTAAGATAAAGGATTAATTTATCCACATAGGAACGTTTTACGAACATTGATTCTTAAAAGTTAATCGACTCTTTCGCTTCCTGTGCCGGAACCAATACGGAACCGACGTAAAAGAACATTCAGCCTCGATCGAATAGTGTCTGTTTAACAACGGCAAGAGAATTGTATTATTCAGTGTTGCGCGAATGGCTGTCGTGTCTGGACCACAAAGAGGGTGGCGTTCCAGAAAGGTTTCCACAAAAGAGAAGAAATGTGTCCCCTGTCCGAAGGAATCCAGGCCGAAGGTCGAGAGAAAGAAGGACGACGCTCGTAAGGGCGGAAAACTGAAAAATAGTTCCCACCCGTTGCCATGGCCACTAAGTACTAGTCGCGACGACGCGGCCCACCGATACACCACCATCTATCCCTTCCTTTTTCGTATCTTTTTTCCATACCACTCGAATGGATGGGTTTTTATTATTTTTTCCCTAGCAATCATTGCTAGGAAGCGCTCTATCTACGCGCAAGTAGAATAAAAAAAAAAAAAAGAAGCGGAAGGAAAACGGAGGAAATATAGTCGATGCGAACGAGTTTGAATATTTTAACAGCGATAGGAGTTGACGTGCGTTTTGTATTTAACGATTTCGGTCGGATATTTTTGCGTCGCATTCGAAATTCAACAGATTTTACGCGGGTTTAATATTCTCAACCATTTTCCCCGTGTAATTCCGATGCTACGGATTACGATGTTAAATTTCCCCCTATTTTTGATTTCCTTGTTCTCCTGTATTTTTCTTTTTTTTTTTTTTTTTTTACATTTTTTGCCATGGAAATGATTCAAAATACTGAACGCGTTTGAAAGCGTTACAATGAATATCGTTTTTCCATAAAAGAACTCCCTCGGTAGCTTTTCTCTTTTGTAACACAATCGTTCGATTCGAAGTTATTTCTCTTTGTAATTTAAATTCCATTGTCCGAGTAAATAAATCTAAATTTACACGGTGCAAAACATATCTCGGAATAACAATTTCAAAAATGACAGCGATGATACTCCATGCTCTCCTCATCAGATCTAATATTCATTTTTCGTTCGTCTTTTGTAATCGAGAAGAAAGTCTATAACGTATACATAAATGCGGTGTGCATAAAATGTAACATGCGTTCAGCCAGCTGCGCACTGCTTTAATACGAATGGTGTCGCCATGAAAAATTGAACATCTTCGGCATCCATTGTTCCGTGACGTTGGGACGTAAGAAAGATTGGAACTACGTTCAGTCGCACCTTTCCTCATGAAGTCAAATTTCAACGTTATTGCGAATAGCCGCAGCTGAACCTGAGTAGAGTGTAATTTGCAAAGTTGCATTTCTTAACAGTGTACATTTATTACGCGCAGCAACGATGATCATCGAATAAATATTATTCTACGTACGACTCGACAATTATTCTAAAATCAGATTCGATGACGACCGAACGATTATTGATCGACACTCGCTCGACATTTCTATCTTTTTTCGCTTTTCCTAATTAAGACTCATAGTCGCGGTAGAGTCTCCATCGGCTTCTCTCCGGTCGATCGATATTTCATACGCGATGAGTGAATATCTCTCGTTCTTGAGGGGGTAAAGCGGAGGAAGGCGAATACCACGAATTTCTCAACTTCGATTATTACATCGAGCACTCATTGCGCCTGGGAATTTTCCAGTGGGGTTCACCGCACTATTTTCTCTCGTTGCGTTGGAATGTTCCTTGCTCCAAAGGGAAAACGGGAGCTTGGAACGAATACGGCGGACCGAGGGGAGAGCTTCGAGCGGAGAAAGACAACCAGGCAAGTGGATAGACGGAAAAACGGACGAGAGATACGCGAACAAGGAGAGAGAAATAGGAGCGTAGTTAGGGCATGCGGCTGGTTGTTCATACCCTCCGATGTGCTTGTATTTCACGACCTCGTTAAGCTCGGCTGTTGAATTTTGCACTCGACGAGAAGATCGCAACAAATAACTTCATCGAGGTTGCGCGACCACCATTTTCCACGGCTACGATAATTTTCCAGAATGTCTGTTTCCCACTTGTTTACATATACGATCTCGTAGAAACGAGGCAGAGATTACAATCTGAACAGCGTTCTGTCAACAGCGACGATCCTTTTCGTCGTCGTATCGAGGGTAAACGGTGAAACGACGTCGAAGTCGTTGTTCGATTAATGCGCATAACAACGTGGGCGAGAGAGACACGTGAAATTGCGCGTGATGCACGTTGTCGCGTTTCTTTATGGTCTCGTAAAAGGAAACGAAGTGGGACGGGACGATGTCGCAATGGGCGACAACAGTTGGAATTTAATTCTTATATAGTCGCGGCTGTGTAGCTGGAACGTTTGCTTTCACGAAGGTTGGCGTGTTACGTTCAAATTCGTATAAACTAAACGATTTTAAAGGCTCGCAGGACGTTGCAGACGAAGAAAATTCAAATGTAAAGCAATATAATTATAATAACACGTTCTAAATGTCTTAAATTCTAGAAACATTTTATAATGTGATATGCATTTTTGCATGCAAACAGAATCGATACACTGTCATATGTGTCATGGAATAAAAAACTGTTCAACGAAGGTATTCGTAAATGTTTTAACGAAACCTAAACTACGATGTTTACGCGCAAATACAAATATGTCGAATGGAACAAATTCTTAGAAAAAGTTTTGAATATCAGTATCTTTTGAGCTAAGTTCAATTTCAGAATTTAGCACGATTTGTAAAACGAGTGGAAACGCTGGAACGAATGGAAAAAACGAGATCGAGCAACGACCGTAAAAGTCGCCGGCTAATCTATTCCGGTGTGGAAGTTTACGGTATCGCAAATTTGCAGCGGATCGAGCCGACACACGAGCGGATCCATTTTGTCGGCAGGATCATATTCGCCGTTGAAATAAATCACGGGCCGCGAGGCCATTCTTAGATGCACGCAATTGGCTGTCTGCAGGCGTTGCCAAAGTGTAATAAATAGCAGCGCCGCGCCGTATGGAAATGAGACGGATATTAAGTTATGACCGATCGTTTGTCTTATCGTCCTGGTAAAATTAAACCTCGGAAACTTGAAGTTCGAAGGCGGCAGAGCGAACGCGAAACCGGATACAAATACACGCGGAGAAAAATATTGCGACTCCCTTCGTTTCTGTCGTCCTACATGGAATGCAAAATTGCTTAATGCGTTACGTGATGATCATGGTCAACATTTTTCCTCGCGAGTCGAATATACGAAACTTTTGACAGATTTTTTAAACTTCATTCGTCTTTAGTCTACCTAATTTAGTTTGTTTTGATATTTACACAAACCTCTAAGATGCATATCAAAGATTGAAGTAACTAAAAGATTCTACTGAATTTGATATTCAAACATTCGAATCATGAAAAAAGAAAAACCGTTTCATTGACCACGAACTGTCTATAATTCGCAAAAGGATTCTGTTCGTCATTTCTCACCCTAGATCGATGTAACGTTACCGCGAGAAACGATACGAGTCATTGTCACTTTCAAACGAGTAAACCTCGCAGGCAAAAGCATTTAGATAAAAAATTGCAGAGAGAGAGAGAGAGAAAATAGTGTTTTATCCTTTTTCCAAGGCTAGGCGCCATCATGCACGATATATGGTCTGGAGAACGGATGGGTATCTTGTCGCGAATAAGGGCAAGGAAGATGTATTTTCTCAAAAATTATTCCCAGCTTCGTCTCTTCTCGTTCTTTCGCGCGCCGTTTCTCCTCGTGCTTCTTTTCACCCTTTGCTGTGCTTCTTCTGGCCGTTGGGTTTGGTGGTCGACACTCCAGCTAGTTCTTCGCCAAAAAGACGATCCGGTCGCGAGTCTTCCGCCGTTCCCTTTTATCCAGGCCGATAAATCCTCACAACGGCGAGCCGGTAGGCAAGAAGAAAATTTTCACAGCCAAGCCATCGGATCAACGGATCTACGTGCACGTTGGCTAAAATGATATTTCAATCCTGCCGGAGAACTTCAACCCTCGACTCACCCTCCTCTAAGCCCGTTAATACCGCGGATGATTGATACTAATAGAAACGCGCTTCGTCGGAGTCCTTAAACAAACGAAACGCAAACGCTGCTACTGGTGGTAAGTCGCAACAAATGAGCGAGGGGGAGAAAGTAGATTCGAGGAAAGAGTATAGGACATTCAACTTTGACCCGGTCTCCTAGCGGGATCTTGTTCGACGAACATAAATTAGCGACGAAAGTATAAGGGAAATGAATGTATCATTTATTAATACCGACTGATAAGTAGAAGGGAGACAAATGGAAACGAAATACTATAAGGGTGACGAATGAATTTGAGATTAGCTACATTTCATTTTCGTATCTCGCCCGAAATTAAAAATTTATTTCATTAAAAAAATTGGACAGCTACAAAATAAAATAATTGTTACACGGATAAAACACGATTGCAAGTAACAATGAATATTAATATTAATTGCAGCTCCAGATAAAACAATTTCCTTCCGAACAATTAGAATCGCCATATCTTTTCGATTAGCCTAACATATAAAAAAAAGGATCGCTCGTTGAATAAAACTTCCAAAGCTACTTAGTATCGGCGTAATAACGTCAGGATATCAGTCGTTCGATCACCCTCTATCTCTAATGCACGCTTTTTCTAGGAGATAGCTGCCGGACTAGCTCCGATCGAGGAAACCTAGAGATGGTAAGCGAGATTTTGAAAAGACCACAGACTTCCTTAATCCCACGCGCCGTTGATCGGCTAGATTATTCGGCCTCGCCCCTTCTCCTACACTTCCACGGTTCTATCGCATGGACAGAAGCTCTCCGCTCCCCTGGAACGGTTAAGGCTCCTCTTCGACCGCACGGACCAACGTTTCCGCGGCTGATTTAGAGCGACTAATCTTGGGGTTAGGAGCATCCCCGGCGCTTCTCTACCTCGGACACAAGTAGAGACACGCGGTACGAGCCATTGAGGGGTGGAGGCCGAAGGGAATAAAACGAGCGTGGCTTATGCGGTGTGGCCATTGGAGCAACAACGAGAGACACGGGTGGAGTGGCGAGGGTGGCTCGAATAGCTGACCGTCGTCCGAGCGTTTCGAATCAATTCTTGCCTCCAGGCTTCTCGTATACGCTGCACGTAGGGATGCTGTGGCTCCATTTTCCAATAATATGTCCGCTTCGCTGGCTGAGACTGGACTTTAATCTTGTCAGTCTTGAACGATGATGTAAAATCACATGATACCGCGTAAAACTACGCACGACCATGCTGGTCCGAAGGAGAAACGGGCTGGGGGAAAGGGGGATGAAGATAAAACGCGGGAAAAATGGATGGGGTAAAGTGGGATAATCTGGACGAGGGAAACGTTACGGTAGAATGAGGGTGTTCCATTGAAACGACAACGATGGGACTCTTCTTTTGTGGCACAGGCTCTCCACGCAACCGAAAATGGCTGTTAAGTGGGAGGGAAGCTGGAAATTATCGACGTAATATTGGAAACCAATAAGGACACAGATGACAATTGCCCGAAATGACTGTTATTAGATATACGTTAGGCAGTACGTGGACGGCAATGGCTGGTTAAATGCGAATTTTCGTCGGCGCTCGCCACACGTGTTGGATTCGATAAAACGGCGTGATCCGCGAGTTATACTCCGCCTCGATGGTACATTAAAATCTCTAACGACGCTCTGCGGGATGAGAGGATATGCGATATGTATGCGGGGATATGATTTCCTCGTTTGAATGAAAGATCGATTTCTGAGGATGTTGGCTTCGGTTACCAAACATATGTGGAATGATAATTTGATACCTTGTTATTGATTTGTTAGAAAATACATAGTTATAATAGCGTCATTTGTTTATCGGATTTTCCAATATCAGTTCGTAGACTTTAAACCCTATTTCTTCTTCTTCAGGTAACCAATCTTTTATTCCATCACTTATTTCTTCAATATGTCATATATCATCCCTTGCCAAAAGTTTATCGTGTGGTTTGTGCCGGTGAAACGTATCTACCTGATCTCGCATCACGTGATTCCACACTATCCATCATTGTATCGGAACTGTTATACAACGACTACAACCACTATTTTATTTCTTGTAAGAATAGTCCTACTCTTTCCATCCAAGAAGAAAGATTTCTCTCGAACAAAAGAATATTTAAATTCCCTCTAAAACATAAGGTCTCGAGACCACTGTCTTCCAGCTTTTAGCATCTTATGAAAGCTTACCACAACCATAGAGCGGAAGAGCACAACAAATAGCTGCTCTGAACTTCAAATATTCTCGTTATATGCCGCAGTCCGTAACGAAGTATTTGCGGCTGCAATACCAAGACGCGAGTATTATCGTTTGCTGGCCGTAAGATTACAACAACGGTCGGCATTTGCACTGGTTAAATATAATAACAGCAGGGATTCTTAGTTATAACAAAGAAAAAGGAAGGGTGAAAGAGAAGGAAGAAAGCGATAGAGAAAATGCAATTAAACGACATTCAGTTTTCACGGACCTTTTGCTATGGATGACACTTTATTAAAATAAGGGAAAAGAAAAAACGATAGGAAAAGGAAGAGAGACAGGATAATAAAGAACTGGGATAGGGAGCTTGGTCAAAATAGAAAAGGAGAGAATGGCGACAATGGCGAGGAAAGGATAGAGGAATTGTAAACATAGGGAACAGAAGGTGATAAAGATAAGATTGAGAGAGAGGCAATAACGAAGAAGGGAAGAGATATTAAATTGGTAAGATATTAAAGTATGTTCCACAGGAACGAGGCGAGAATCCTGCTTGCCCTCCCCCCATTCTTCGCACGCTGCATGCCATCAGTTTATTAAAATTTGCGAAATTAAAAACAATGAAGAGGCGAGGCATGTTGCGTTCATCGTATTGATCGATACGTTGAATTAAAATTCGGTGAAAATATAAAGCTAATAATATAAAGAACGTCTCGCGTGGACACCTCTACGAAAGATGTGATTCGTTAGTGATTCGCTGATACGTCGAAGCGCGCTTGTTAATCTTTGCTTAGAAAGCTTTCGTGAGCGAAAAACTGCCGTTTTTCAAAACGGAACAAGAATAGTTCGACAACTGCAATTTTTGTTCATTTTAATTCATTTAGTAACTCGCTGAATTCATTCGTTTATTAGCAAATTGGTCTGTTGAAATTGAACTGTAGCGTGGTTCGTTACACGTTCCTTTCTATAACCTTTGTCAGTAAAATTTTAAACTCTCTCTACAGAAATTATAATATACAATACCATGTCAACTATGCATAAAGTAACACCATCATTACCTTTCATTGCGGTCCCTATTCCAATTAATGTTTTAAATAATCTGCCTCTCGTTCCCCTCATAACCGAGCTTTTTCCCTTATCCCTCTTCCATACATAATTATTAGCAAACAAAACTTTGTATTACTACGAGACCATAGAACCTTACAACCAGGAATAATAAAAATTTCCCAGAGAGAACTTCAAAGCGAAAATTTACAAATCCCTACTTTCTTTCTTGTAGCAGGTTTCCTCAATTAGCAAATTCGTCCCCCTTTCGAAAAAACGTGAAAGAGCAGGTGCGTCGAATGTTTCACGAAGTACCGTGTGGTCGAACAGTTGACGAGGCGAAGAGGCGAAAAGACGAAGAAAAAGTGTAGAGAGCGAGATACAGGAACGCGCAGGCCACAGGAAAGAACCAAGTTCTCAAGTAGTAACGGGCAAGCTGCGGTCAGACGCAGCTGTGGGACGAAACGAGACACTGGAAGACCGCATTGTTCCAACGGAAACAAAAGGATCAGGCTCATGGCCAGACGATTATTCGCCGTTTAGCGGGGCGAGCAGCGAAAAAAGGGTGGCAAGGGACACTCGACCAGCATGAAAAAGAAAACCACCAAGGAGAACAAAGCAAACGAGACCGGGCAACGGGACAAAGGGCGTTAAACGAAAAACCGAGTCGTTCGTGGGTGAAGAAAATAGCCGAAGGAAACGAGCAACGAAAACTATTAACGCGGTAAAAGTCGAGCGAATTAATTAATAATACATCGGACGGTAACGTTCTGTTTAATAATATGGAAAATCGATGCGGCACGACTGATATTTGTCCTATAAAATTTATTCCGCCTCTAATATCGAAGACGAGGTGGACTGAGGAATTTCGTAATTTAATGTTATTCTTCTATTAATTAATCGTCTCGAGGATATTAAAAACGGAATTCCCCGCAAGAGAAAAAGAAGTTTATCGAAATATCCGTTCGAGACACCGTGATCGCGTCTAAACGGCCGGAGTCAATAAATGCGAAAGAACGTCCTGGTTTTTTCTAACGTTTTGTAGTCGCACCTGCTGCAAAAGGTATCTGGATACGTTGAACGACGGCACGGCAGCTTCTTTTGTGAAGATTCTGCGACAAAGTTCAGCCTTGGCGTAGTGCCATTGCGTCTCCTTTGCCCGCCTTTGTACAATCGAACGCTTGTCGGAATAATGTTCCTGTGACCCTCCGCTTCGTCTCACTGTCCCCATTCTCCACCTACGTACGATTTACGACGCGTTGAAAAAGTTAACAGTAAATGAAGTTCTTTTTAATCCCGAAGGGAACTTGGAAATTAGACCGAGAAGACGCGACATAGATCAGCAGATTACAGAAACTCGCTCGAGGAAATCGTAAAAATATCCTGACTTGTTGATTGCATAGCTGCAGGTTGTTCAAACATAGTTAAACTTCTTTTAGACAAATCTACAGTTAGTCAAGAAGTATTCCACTCGGCCTAAATTAACTAAAAATCTACCTCGTGCTTCCATTACCTCTTTATCGTCATTTTACTTTCCATGAATATATGTACGAGTATACGCCAACTTTTCGACCTTCTACGTTTCAAGTTTCCACGTTAATCGCTGCAAATCTGCTACGTTAGTTCGCCGAAACGCGAAACCGTATCACGGCGAATCCGTAACCGTCAACCTCGACCAATTGCGATTTACATGAATCCAACGGAGATGGAAGGTTGCTAAACACACTGACAAGTCGAAACGACCACGTCGTCCGTTCATTAGGTGAATTACGATCGCAAACGAGACGAGTTACGTTCCTCCGCGGTTCCGCGTCAAAATTTCGTTATCTGCTTGTGTTGGGCCCTGGTTATCGTTTCGAAGCTAACAACGGTGCCGGTAAATGGCTCGATAGGGCGCGTAAAACTCAGCTGTTGAAATACCTACACACGCTCGCGCAGGCCACGCTACGATCCGAAAGCCAGCGGTCGTTTACACTCAACCCTCTTCTGGTTTCAACCCCGCAGCTGGATGTGCACGGATCGCAGACCTGAGAACCCCTGGCTTTATTATATTTAGCGAGTGCAAACAGTCGTTGCTGCAATCTACGAAGCCAGCGTAGTAGAGCAAGCAGGTAATGCTACTTCCAAAGTGACTCTATTATTGCAGTCGAATATATTATACAAACATGGCTGCCGTCGGTTAAACCCCCTTACCACCTAGCCTCACCTTTCCTCTCGTCCCGTCTCCGGTGTTTCTCCCA